>NW_007246395.1:449091-467990 GCF_000164805.1 Carlito syrichta | reverse complement strand
GCTCAGGCAATCCACTCACCTCAGCCTCCCAAAGGCGCGGGATTACAGGCTGAGCCACCGAGTCCAGCTAAAATATTGTTTTTCTGAGAATATTCCTGTTGTTTTTGAGTTGGAGTCTCACTCTGTTGCCCAGGATAGAGTGCAGTGGCCGCTTCCAGCCACTGCAGCCTCGACCTGCTGGGCTCCAGCTATCCTTCCTCCTCAGCCTTCCAAGTAGCTGGAACTACAGGCGCGCGCTACCACACCCAGCTGATTTTTGATTTATTGTAGAGTGGAGGTCTCGCCAAGTTGCCCAGGCAGGTCTCGAGCCCACGGGCTCAGACAATCCACTCACCTCAGCCTCCCAAAGTGCGGGATTACAGGCTGAGCCACCGAGCCCGGCTCACTTCCCCTTTTTAAATTTAAACTGCCTACAAGAAATTTGTCTATTTCTAACCTGCACTGAATAATCTGCCTTCACATCAACACACCATCTCTACAGGCTCAGAAGCTTGAGGATTCCACGTATGCCAACCCACAAGTCCTCATCCCTGTCTCAGGATCCCACTTCTCAGCCTTGTGGGGACTGAGAATTCAGCCTTTTGATGATGAAGTCCTTGCCAGGCAAGGCGGCTCATGCCTGTAATCCCAGCACTTTGGGAGACAGAGGCAAGAGGATTGCCTGAGCCCAGGAGTTCAAGACTAGCCTGGGTAACTTGGTGAGACCTCGTCTCTACGATTAAAAAACCAAAAAATTAGCTGGATGTGGTGGTGCATACCTGTGGTTCTTGGAAGGCTGAGGTGGATCACCTGAGCCCAGCAGGTCAAGTCTGCAGTGGCTTTGAGTGTGCCACTGTACTCCAGCCTGGGTAACAGAGTGAGACTTCAACTCAAAGAATAAGCCTCAGCCCCGTTCTCTGCTTTTACTGCCTTTTAGCTGTGGGAAATAAGAGCCTCTTTAAACGCTGCCAAGAAGGCCTCTGACTATCCCTTCACATCAATGCTGACTGGTCATTCATTGTCTTTCTCAGATCCATCACTAGCTCTCAGCAGGAGGCCTTGTCCTTATAACTAGCACTTCCCCTACATCCCTCAAAGCTTGAGGTAAAGCACCTGCCACTTCATTCCCTTCCAGCTGTATTCCCTCCCAAGTCACCACCAGGGAACACTTGTGCCATTCCAGGGTGCCAAGGGCTATGAATGCTCCACTTACCACCAGCTGGGTGGGAGGTGGGGGGTGTCCTCTTTGCTTGGTAATCCAGCACCAAAAGTCTCTCCAGACTCTGCTTCCTCAAACTCCAGCTGGTACCAACCGTGATAGGTCAAGTTTCCTGGGAAACAGACACTGAAATAAAGTTGCAAGTGCGTTTATGGATTTTGGCATCCAGTAGAGCTTGTTTTGAATCCCAGCATTAGTACTTATCATCCTCACGAGTAGCAAGTTTCTTCTATGGCTTCAGTGTCAGCTGTGTCTTATTGTCCAGCTGCTGTGTTACCCACGCCTCTCTTTCAGGAGATATCAACTTCATGCTGGGACGTCAGGCTTCAGGCTGAGCCCAGGAGTTCAAGACCAGCCTGGGTAACTTGGTGAGACCCCGTGTCTATGATTTAAAAAAAAAAAAAAAAAAATTAGCTGGATGTGGTGGTGCATACCTGTGGTTCTTGAAGGCTGAGACAGATCACCTGAGCCCAGCAGGTCAAGTCTGCAATGACTGTGAGCGTGCCACTGCACTCCAGCCTGGGTGACAGAGTGAAACTTCAACTCAAAAAATAAGTCCTCGGGAACATGTTAGATACGTGCAGCACATCCAAAAGGGTGGCTCATGTCTGAGAAATAGTAACTTTCCTCGGTTGTAATGTTCTGAAACACAACAAACTCCCTGAGGGTTCCTAGCTGAAGCTCAGAATTTGTTCTCCAAAGCCATTGAACCAAAACAGCAACACACACACAAACACAAAACAGGCTGTTCTCAAAAACCAGTGCAGTTGCTATATATCTTTTCTGAAATTTATATACAAGAATCCTTTCTAGCCGGGCTCGGTGGCTCAGCCTGTAATCCCGGGCCTTTGGGAGGCTGAGGTGAGTGAATTGCCTGAGCCCGCGGGTTCGAGACCCGCCTGGGTAGCGAGACCTCATCTCTACAATAAATCAAAAAAATCAGCTGGGCGTGGTGGCGCATGCCTGTAATTCCGGCTACTCGGAAGGCTGAGGCGGAAGGATTGCCGGAGCCCAGCAGGTCAAGGCTGCGGTGGCCGGGAGCGGCCACTGCACTCCAGTCTGGGCGACAGAGTGAGACTCCAACTCAAAAAAAAAAAAAAAAAAAAAAAAAAAAGAATCCTTTCTGCTGTATTCAAGCACAATGCAACAGTGTGTCTCTACTTTGAAAACCCTTCATGGTATAAAGACTTTGGGAAGCACATGGCTAAAGGAAGCACAATACTTCTGAGGATTTTGATTCCATTTCAGTAATTGTTGGGCGCCCTCTAGTATTGCAACCTGCCAAGCCCTGATGGAAGGGAGGGAAAAAGTAGGACTCCACTTTCAAAAAGGGTATAATTGGAGGCCGGGCACAGTGGCTCACATCTGGAATCCCAGCACTTCGGAAGGCCGAGGCAGGATGATTGCTTGAGCCCAGGAATTCGAGATCAGTCTAGGAAACATAGTGAGACCTTGTTTCTATAAAAAATTAACTGGGTGTGGTGGTATGCTCCTGTAGTCCCAAATCCTCAGAAAGATTACCTGAGTCCAGAAGGTCAAGTCTGCCTGGATGACAGAGTGAGACACCAACCAAAAAAAAAAAAAGTATATAATAAGGTTTGAGAGGACAAGGCTAATATTCATGGCATTATATGAGGGGAAATAGCTCTATCTCTATCTATCCACACATATACTTACACACAAACATACATATATACTCATTCATTTCTGGGCTAAGTGCATATATTTAAGGATGCACTTAAGCATTTAAAAATACAGAAAAGGGCCAAGCACAGTGACTCACACCTGTAATCCCAGCACTTTGGGAGGTGAGAGGATTGCCTGAGTCCAGGGGTTTGAGACCGGCCTGGGCAACTTGGCGAGATCTCATCTCCACAATAAATAAAAAAAATTAATCTGGGCATGATGGTGCATGCCTGTGGATCCGGCTACTTAGGTGGCAGTGATTTGTGGGGGTCTGTCCAACTGCAACTGCACTTCACGGGGTGAGGAATGGCTTTGTCACCATCCCTGTGGGAGGCAGACTTCTCAGCGTGGGGGTGGCGGATGCCTTTCATGGGGCCCAGGGAGGGGGGCGGGGCGGCATGCTGGTGCTCTGACTGTGAGATGGAAGTTTTGAGGTAGCCGCCCAGGACCTGAGCCTAGCAGATGAAGGCCGCAGTGGCTGTGATTATGCCACTGCACTCCAGCCTGGGTTACAGAGTGAGACACCGACTGAAAAAAAAGGGAGGGGGGCAAAATTTGGGATTTGGGCAAATATTTTCTCAGTCCTCACAGCTGTCCTCGGAGATGAAGAGGATTTACAGAGGTTTAATTACTTGCCCAATCTCACTCAGCTCAAAGGTGAGAGTTGTATAACCGACTCCCTTAGTTTCAAAGTCAAAGCACCTGTGGCTCCCGCAGACGCGTGTGAGTTACCAGGAGGGGCCAAGCCGCTGATGGTGATGGCACCAGAGGAAAGACTTTGCTTCTCAAAATGTAGCCAGTCGATCCTAAGTCATGATGTCATGCTCACCAACACCTGCGTTCGTGTGTGACCACTGCCCAGCTGATGGAAAGCTTTCCCTCTCTACACCCCAAACCCATCCTTTCCCTGGGACATTGGTGGAGGTTCCTCAAGGCCACGTTTGCAAGGATAAACTGTGTCAGCTGCTACTTTCGAAGGCACAAATCAATCTCATTAACTCAAGTTCCGGAGAGAACGCTGCAGAGGATAAAAGGCTGAAGGGGCTGGTGCTGATGCCGATGGTCCTTTTTGGTGTTTTCCCCCTTCTGAGGAGCTGGAGTAGCTGGTTTAGGAGTACACGGTGTGTCCTCAGGACATTTCTTAGCAAATCTGTGAGCTGAAGTGTAGACACGGTCATGTGCTGAGCTGGTTCAGGATTCCAAGGTAAGTCCGTTGGGCATCCTTCACGAGGACAGACCTCCCCAGCTGAGAGATCAGGCTGCTCGGCGGGGGTCACTGCAATTCCTGCTTTAAGGAGGGAATGTTGCCACGTGTCCAGAAATGGGATGGCTTGGCACCAAGGCAGAACTTGAGGGCTGCGGGGGCTGTGGTGGAGAATGCACAGTCCTTGAAGCCTGGAGACCTGGGTTCGAATTCTAGTTCGTGCCTGCTAGGGCAGCTACCTAGGTTCCCAGCTGCTCAGCTCAGTAAAGGACGTCCCCGTTGGCTAGCACTGAGCATGCTGCTGCTGTTATTTCTGTTATCAAGCCCCCTGCATCTGTGCCACATGCATATCTGGACAAGTGGTCTGGCCCTAGACCTGGGTGCTGTGTCCCACTCCTGTTTTGTTGTTGTTGTTCTGTTGAGTTGGAGTCTCTGTCACCCAGGCTGCAGTGCAGTGGCATGCTCGTGGCCACTGTAGCCTCGACCTATGGGGCTCAGGTGATCCTTCCACCTCAGCCTTCCACGTAGCTGGAACAGCAGGCACATGCCCTGCTCCTGTTCTTTAGACAGGAAGTGCTCTGGACAGAGAGCGCTACACGTGGCGGCGATGCCAAGCAGCCCCATGAGGGAAGGGCTTCACTGGAGCCAGTCAGAGGGAAGCACCACGGGACAGGGCCCGCTATACAACCTGGGGAGAGTCACTTCACCTCTCTGGGACTCCACTTCCCTAGCCGTACCTGGGGTGACCATTGCATGATGGAGTAATCATGCCTGTCCTATCAAAACAGCGGGAGAAGACCCAGCTCTTCCCCACCCACTCCTGGGGCAAATTTTTAGGAAACATCTGCCTCTTGACTGGGGTGGGGTCTGGGGAAAGGGAGGCCCTGCTGGGAGTAGGCAGTGAAAGTGCCCTGTAAGTGGTGCCATGCAGGGCCCAGCTGGGCACCCCGACAGCCCGCATGTGTGACGCTGCCTGTGTTTTAGATCCACAGGTGGAGTGACTGAATTTCTCAGCTCACCTAAACGGGAGGCCATGGCTCAGCAGAATCCCACAGGCAGCAACATTAACCTCCCCTATGAAGACCTGGCTTCTGAGGTGACCAGGCGCAGAGTCACCATGGTCACAAGGTACCCGAATGCTCCTCTGGCTCCTCGCGGGGCTGGGCGCTGCATAGCCACTGAGCCCACCACCTGGGCGACACCGTGGGTGGCACTGGTCACTGTTGCACTTCCTGGAGTGGGGGATGGCTTTGTCACCACCCCTCTGGGAGGCAGCCTTCTCTCCGTGGGGGTGGTGGGATGACCTTCAGGTTGGCGGTTCTTCGTGGCGGTGGGCGGTACATGGGTGCTCTGACCGTGAGCTGTAAATTGTGAGGTAGCCACCCAGGATAAAAAACACCTGCCTCTACAGACGACCCCCTGGGGACAGCCCGAGCTCCCAGAAGCGATCCTCACTCCCAGCTAGGCCACCAGCTCCTGCAGGAGGGACTGCTTGTCCATGTGCCCGGGACTGTGCTAGTGACAGTGAACAGAGGTATGAGCCAGCCACTCTTGGAGGGACCAGACCGTTACCGCTTGCTTGGCCTGCAGAAGGGTCTGCCTGCCGGCGGGGCCACCGCAGCCAGCCAGGTTTCAGTCTAGGCAGATAAAAATAGGAAAGTCCAGCTAAATTTGAATTTTAGATTTAAAAATTTTGTTTTGGTGTAAGTACATCTGTGCAATATTTATGGTATGCTAAAAAGCAGTGGTTTGTCTGAAACTCAGAAGTAACTGGGCATTCGGTGTTATTTGCTGCACTTCAGCAAGTCTGTGACAGCCACTGTGGGGCTGCCTCTCCTCTCCGGTCTCAAGCCCCCAGCCCCATAGGTGCCCAAGAAACCCCACAGAGATGTGTGGAGAACATCTGAGACTCCAGTTTCTGTTAAAGCTGAACTCCACTGAGATCACTGTTGGGCTAGGCACAGCGCCCCCGGGTGTGTCAGAGGGTCTTTATGGGGTCTGACCCTGGGCTGCGAGGCTGGAGGAAGTAGGTGGGGCTTATTCATTCCTTCTCAGCAAATGTCAACATGTCGCTGTTTACTGGGACTGGTTCAGTGGATTTGCAAGTTATATTACTGATCTTGACAAATGTAACCTTCAAAAGAGACAAATGTCCTTAAAAAAAGTCTACCAAGAAGCCTTGGATTGAAATAATTAACATGACAAAAATTAAAAAGCTGACACTTCTAGCTGGAACTCTGTCAGGTAATTATAAAATTAAAAATCATGGGACCGGGCATGGTGGCTCACACCTGTAAATCCAGCCCTTTGGGAGGCTCAGGTGGGAGGATCACTTGAGCCCAGGAGTTTGAGACCAGGCTAGGCAACACAGTGAGACCTCATCTCTATAAAAAACTGAAAAATCAGGCATGATAGTGTGCACCTGTAAGTCAACTGAGGTGGAAGGATCACCTTGGACTCAAGAGGTCAAGACTGCAGTAGCTGTGATTGTGCCACTGCACTCCAGCCTGGGAAAGAGAGTGAGACCCTGACTCAAAAGAAAAAAAATCTTAAAAATCTGATAAGTTGGACAAAAATATCAAAATCATGTATTTGAAATATGAACTTCCACATTGCTCACAGTGCCCCTTGACCCTAGAGTTTCTGCAGGTCGACAGGAATTATGTATAGTTTCTTAGTGGCCGTGCGCGTGGGTATGAAGCCTTCACCTATAGGAGCGTGGCCATCTGACACCACTGGTTTAGACCACGAGGATAGGCCTCATCTCCAGGAGGCTGTGTGTCATGCTGTCATGTCCACCAAGAAGGAAGAGATGGCACAATTCTGGGTCTGCCCTTACCACCAAATAATCCCCTCCCCAGCACCCCACATCTCAGCAACATTAGAGTTCCCTTTTTTTTTTTGAGTTGGAGTCTCACTCTGTCGCCTAGACTGGAGCGCAGTGGCCGCTCCCGGCCACCGCAGCCTCGACCTGCTGGGCTCCGGCGATCCTTCCACCTCAGCTTTCCCAGTAGCTGGAATTACAGGTATGCGCCACCACGCCCGCCTGATTTTTTTGATTTATTATAGAGATGAGGTCTCGCTGCCCAGGCGGGTCTCGAACCCGCGGGCTCAGGCAATCCACTCACCTCAGCCTCCCAAAGGCGCAGGATTACAGGCTGGGCCACTGAGCCCGGCTCCTTTTTTTTTTTAAGGTTCTTAATTTTCTTTGTACTTCTTATTTTTTTAGAGGCAAGGTCTCTGTCACCCAGACTGGAGTGCAGTGGCATCATCATAGCTGACTACAGCCTCCAACTCCTGGGCTCAGACAGTCCTCCCACATTAGCCTCTCGAGTAGGTGGGACTACAGTTGCGTGTCACCAACACCCAGCTCATTTTTTATTTTTTCTAGAGATGAGGTCCTGCTATGTTGCTCAGGCTGGTCTTGAAGTCCTGGGCTCAAGCAAGCCTCCTGCCTCGGCCTCCCAAAGTGCTGGGGTCATAGGTATGAACCACTGTGCCCGGCGAGGGAGTGGCTTTGATTAGGAGATGCAGCAGTGAACATGTGGCCAGATCCAAGCTTAAATCTGGATTCCAGCTCTGCCTTTTGCTGGCCACATGACTGCGCGTATCACTTTCGGCCTCAGCTTCCTCAGCTGGAGACTTACCATGGGTCATAGCAACGTCCAGTCCCTGGAACACAGCAAGTGTTCAGGGAACGTGAAATCTGAATTGTAGGAGCTTGGTAGATCCATCCCAGTCCCTTGAAGGCAGGGTGTGCTCAGCCTGAGGAGATGGGCCGGCCCTGGTGTTCCTGAGCCAGGGGAGAGAACCACGGGCTGGGGAGGAGCACGTGAGGCTGAGAGGAGAAGCCAGCGAGCGAGTGGATGGCCCTGGGAACAGCAGGGTCTGTGCCCGCCCCGGGCTGAAATGTACAGAGCTGGCCAGTAGGGGACAGAGAGCATACACTGATGGGAAGACCTCCGACCCCAACTGACTGGGGGTGAGGGGCATGTGGGAGGCGGTGGAGCCAGGGGTGCGCCCTCCGAGAAGTTGAGGGTAACCGGAGTGTCATTTCTGCAAGGCGACAGCTCTGTGCCTGTGGGTGGAGGGTGTTAAGTCCTGCATTTATCTGAAGAGCATTCATGGTGCCTTTCTCCCTAGAGAAGAGACCGTCACCAAGAAAAGCGATGAGGCTAAGGAGAGGCTCTCCTATTCGAACCCAGAACTCACCCTTTCTCCTCCTGCCGCCAACCTCACAGTACCTGCCGCCCCACCTCCTTCGCCAGCTGGGAATTCCAGTCTCCTAAGCATGGAAAACTTCAGCTATGTTGAAGGAGACTCTTATGTGAAACTCTAGAAAATGGTTTCTGAGACGTCCTGGGGTGTCTTCAGCTGTTGGGAAGACCTTTGTTCTTTCCTGTTTTTCTTTTAGAGCCTTGTTCGGGCAGTTTTTGTTTATTCCAGCAAAGTCTCTGAGTTGGTACATACGTATTTGATCTTTAATGTGTGCTGTGCTTTGGGACACTTGCTGTAGTCAGTTGCATGTGAATTAAACTTATCAGGCCTTGTTGTTTGTTACTGAGTCTGAATGCGTGAAGGGTCCAGTCCTCTGAGGCTGTGAAGACCTGAGGCTCAGACACCCCTGAGGAACTTTCATTTTCAAAACTCAGCCAGAGACCCTACGGTCAGAGGGCCCTTCATGCTAGGCAAGCCGAGCTGCGTCCCCAGCCCCTGGGCTGGTGCTGGGTGGTTGAATTTTATACTGATTGACAATGTTTTCAAAGTTTGCTCCTAGGAGATGGAAGTGACTTTCAAACACTGCCACAGAAAACTCTACTCTGGAGAGCAGCCACGCGCAGAGTGGTTCAGCCAGGGGGAATTCTGTCGCCTAGGGCCCTCTCAAGCCTCTCAGCTGACCTCAGAGCACCTCTGAGGGCCACCAGGACTCTTCTGGATGATCTCAAGCAGCACCAAGGTGACAGTCGGATATGCATATGGAAAATAACCCTCCGTGCCATCTTTTATTCCACCTGATTCTTCCTGGAGTCCCTGGATGTGTTCTGTCTCCAGGCCTGCCTGTGAAAACGTGCCCTGATGCCCCTGTAAAAAAGGGCGGATATACTTCTGTGTCCCACAGGGGCTTGTGATGCCTCCTCCCCATGCATGTTAATAAAATTGTTAATAAAATTTCTTCTTTAAAAAAAGTACCTTCTTCTCCCATGCGTGTGGCAGCAGACCGTGTGGTTGGCTTGGACTCCGGTTCCTGACCGATGGCGTTCTGGAGCTGCGTGGCAGGGAGGGGGCACCCCTGAGCACCTGTTATAGCCAGCCAGGTCTCAAACTAATATCACCTCAGATGAGGAGAAAGACCACACCTCCCGAAAGGACCACTACTAGCCCTGTGTGGCCATCTACATTTGTATTTGTAAAAATTGAGTTAAAGGTTCCTCAGTCACACTAGCCACATTTTGGAGGTGAGGGACAGTCAGGGTCTCACTTCATTGTCCAAGTTGTAGTGCCGTGGCATGATCATAGCTCACCACAACCTCCAGCTCCTGGGCTCTAGCGATCCTCCTACATCAGCCTCCTGAGTAGCTAAAACTACAGGCACGTGCCACCACCCCTGGCTAACTTTTTGTGTGTGTGGAGTTGGGGTCTTGCTGTGTTGCCTAGGCTGGTCTTGAACTCCTGGGCCAAGCAGTCCTTCCACTTTAGTCTCTCAAAGTGCTGGGATTACAGGCGTGAGCCACAGTGCCCAGGCAAGTCACATCTCAAGTGCTTGGTAGCTTCCTGCGGCTAGCGGTCACCTTCTGGAATGTTGCCGACAGAGAACATGACCATCATTTCAGAAATTCTGCTGGATGGTGCTGGAGCGAGGATAGGGCCGTGGTCACACAGCCAGTTAGAAACAGAATCCCAGCCAGGCATGGTGGCTCAAGCCTGTAATCCCAGCACTTCGGAATGCCGAGGCGAGAGGATTGCCCAAAACCAGGAGTTCGAGGCCAACTTGAGCAACATGGTGAGACTTTGTCTCTATAATAAAAATGAAAAAAATTAGCCAGGCCTGGTGGCTTGCGCCTGTAGCTCCATGAGGTGGAAGGATCACCTGAGCCCAGCAGGTCAAGGCTGTGGTGGCCATGAGTGTGCCCCTGCACTCCAGTCTGGGTGACAGAGTGAGACTCCAACTCGGGGAAAAAAAAAAAAAGAATCTGGGAGGAGGAAACGGGAAAGGACTTACTCTTGTGCTGGTTTTCTTTCCAGCTTCGTTTCTGAGCATGTTCTAATGTGCCCCTGTGGAGTTTACGTGCCATTGGGGTGAGACTAGAAGAAAACATACAATGTCAAAACAACGATTATGTATCAGGAGCTGGTGGGCAGGATGGAAAAGGGATGTTCAAACGGGGAGGGAGATGATCAGTGCCGAGGAAGTGGGGGCCTGCGGTTTTGAACAGGGCGGTCTGGCTCTGCCTCTTTAGGAAGGTGATGTTTGAGCAAAGTCCTGAAGCCAGGGAGGCTGGGCCCGTTGGGGTGGAGGGAGAAGCCAGAGCAAAGGTTGGAAGACCGAAGGTTGCCTGGTGGCTGGAGGCAGAGCAAGGAGGCCAGGAGGCTTGCTGGGGTAGAGGCCACGGGAGGGGAGCGGGCGGTGACATTACAACATCACAGCAGTGGGGAGGAAGCCGATCTCGCGGCGCGTGAGGACTCTGACTCCAAATGAGAAAGGAAGCCTTGAGGTTTTTCAGTCAAGAAGATGCAATCCAGCTTGTTTCGGGCTCGTTTCGGGCTTTTTCCGGCTGCAAGTTCGGAACAGGCTAGTGGTGCCGGGAACAGAGGCAGTCCAGCTGCTGCTATGATAGTCCAGGAACACGACGAGAGTCACTTGGACCAGCTGCAGCTCGGATGATGACACGCATGGCCGACTCTGGACCTGTGTGTTTGAAGACGGCACCAGCATAGGCTGCTGGTGGATTGGGTGTGGGCACAAGAGGTGGGAAGATGGTGCCTGAGCAACCCAGGCATGCGGTTTCCGCCGGCTCCAGAAAGAGCAGATGTGCTGTGTCATGGGGGGAGGGCTCAAGTCATTTTTGGCTGATTGGATATACTGAACAGCTGGAGCGCCATGTGGCAACTGGATCTATGAATCTGGAGTTGAGGCGTGATGTCGGGGCTGAAGATGTGAGTGTGGGGGCCGTCGGCATGAAGAGGAATTCAAAGTCCTAACGCTAGAGGTGTCACCAGAGGAATGAGCAGGGCCAAGGAGAGACCCTAAGCTACGCCCTGGGGTGTTTTGAGCTGAAGAGGCTGGGGCGAAAGGGAGCTAGCCTAGAGAAATGGAGAAGGAGCACTCAGAGATGGGGGAGGGGTTCGGTGTTCTGGCAGGTATGTGAGGAGAGTTCCCGTCTTTGGCCCTCTTCCATCTCAAAGCCTGAGGCAGCAGGTGATGGAGGGAGAGAGAGAGAATGAGCTCTGTCCATGTACTGAGACAGCGCCCCCCATTTTCCCGCCTGCCCAGCCAGACGCCTGGCTGCTAACCACTCAGAGGACAGGTGAGTTGGCGCATTCTGGTTCTGGGCTCTTCCATGTTGAGGGCCTGCCATCAGTCAGAGCAAGTGGTGACATTCAGACATCACGGACTGAATGAAGCCCTGCCCAGATTCATCATGCAAGTCCCAATCCCAGTACTTTCAAATGTGACTGTCTTTGGAGATGAGGCCTTTAAAGGGGTGATAAAGTTAAAGGAGGTCATGAGGGTGGGCCCTACCCCAATAGGACTGTCGTCCTTATAAGAAGACGACACCGGGACACAGGCGTTTCCCCGGGGAGGATCATGTGAAGACGTAGGGAGATGATGCCGTCCTCAAGCCAAGGAGAGCCGCCTCAGGAGAAAACCATGCCTGCCAACACCTCAGCCTTGGACTTGCAGTGTCCAGAATTGCAGAAAAGACATTTCTGTTGTTTGAGCCACCCAATGTGTGGTGCTTGTCGTCATGGCCCTGGCGGACCAATGCAAATACGCGAATGAGGTTTTGAGATCTCATCCTCTCCCTCCTCGGCCTCCATGCGTGTGGCCTCATGAGGATGAACTCCTGGGGGAAGAGAAGTCAGGTGCTGGGCTTTGCTGGCCAAAGTGTACATCCAGAACTCAGGATGGGGAACTCCCCATCCTGAGTTCTGGATGCTACACTTTCAAGGGCTGGTTCTCTTGGAAATCAAAAGCCTGAGCCATGGTCCCAGGAGCAATAACCTCCGAAGGCAGATGAAAACTAGCATCCCTGCTGTCTGAATAAAGTCTGGGGGCTGGGGGAAGGGAGCTTGAGAGAGCCGAGGTTCTGGAGAGTTCCTCACAGGACTTCACATACCAGATAGTTTGAGGAGACTTGTGCTTGTTTCCAGGTGAGGCCAGTGTGGGTGACAAGCTTCCAGAAGTGACCCTGCACCAGGGGGAGGGGACAGCAGAAAGCGAAAGGGAGCCCATGTTGTGTTCCTAGGGCACTGGCGGGCTCCTGTGATGTCCCTGTCTCCCTGGTGTGACACACAACAGGCTAGAAAATGTCACAGGCCTTGATGGGTCTGGGCATAGAAGATGCCAACCTGGAACTGGATACGGAAGCATGGGTGTCAGTGGAGTCTGCACTGGTAAGGTGCGCTGCCTGGAGTAACTCTCAGCACCAGAGCACCCTGCCCTCACCCCAGCACCCATGCTGCCTTGAAGTGGGAGAGGAAAAGCCTGGATTGGCTGACAGGGTGGAGTTCAGCTGGACCTGCAAGCCAAGTGTCTCCTGTTAGGTGTGCTGGGAATTGAAGAGGGAAATTAAGCCAGTTATGGAAAGTAATGCTACAGGGGCTGGGAGAATGGAGTTATTAACGGGTATAGAGTTTCAGCTGCACAAAATGAAAAGTTCTGGAGATGGATGGTGGTGATGGCTGCACAGCACGTGCATGTATTTAACACCACTGAACTGTGCCCTTAAAACTGGCCAGGATGATAAATGTTGCGTATTTTACCACAATTTTAAAAACTGGAATTTTAAAAACTCAATGCTGTAAGGTTGCGGCTTATGAAATTCACACCCATGACAACAGATGGGAGCTGAACTAGAGCTTGGGCAAGTGGGGGAGGGGGTGGAAAGATTGCTCAGATAGGGCCCTGAGCTCCTGCAGGTGGAGGAGGGGAGGTGTGGATGCCACCGCTTGCTGGTGTCACCCTGGGCAGCAAGGTGCAAGCCTCTCGCTTACACATACCTGCCTCTGACATCCTGCAGTCACATTTCCCACCCAAAGGGATGATCTGGGGGTTGGAATCTGTGCTCAACCCTTAAACAAAGATTCCCACAGAGTTCAAGAAGGAGGATGCTAGGTAAAATGACTTTATTTCTGAGGCAAAAGGTTATGTAATACACAACTGCGTCTACCTGAAGCATTAGAAGCCAGCTGTAGCCAACCCATCTGGCGCATGTGCGGAGCTGGCCACAACAGGAGGGCTGCTTTTGATCATGTCTCATGTAACCGTGCAACATGCAAAAGCCGTGGCTTTCATGAAGAAATTAACTGTGCCTTGTAGCTTTTGCCCCAAATCACCAGAACTATGAAATCACCAGAACTAATCCCTTGAACTATTTCCGTGAAACATTCCTCTAAATGGTGACAGAAGAAAAGAATATCTATTATAATATGAAATCGTCTACACCCTCAGACTGCTCTTCCTGCATAGTCAGATGGTGGCCACGCACACATCCCTCTGGATGAGTGAAAGCTCAGAAGGCAGATTGGAGCTGCCAGGCCCTGGCTGGCTCTTCCCAGGAGCCCTGGACCTCTCCCGCTGCCTTTGCTGGGACAGCCGGGAGGCTCTTCACATCTTGGAGAGCCTGATGTCATAGGTGACCATGTTCAGGTTGTCCCAGGCGAAGAGCTTCTTCTCCAGTGGGTTGTAGTCGATCATGCTGCTGTACCTGTAGCGGTTCTTGAACGGGACGGCCAGGGGCTTGCTGCTGCCTGTGCCTGTGTCGTAGGCAAAGTTGACGGTGGCATCGGCCGAGGAGTAGCTGCTGACGGTGTACAGGGTACCGCAGATGATGAAGGCGTTGGCCACCGACTGCTTGCGGATGTTGGTCTCCCAGGTCTGCTCGAGTTCCAGGCTCTCGGGGTTCAGTCTGGAGAGGACGATGGCACCCTTGGCCTCCTCGGTGCTGTAGATGACCCAGAGGCCTGCCTCGTCCACAGCCAGGTCAATGTCTGTGTAGCCGCCCCAGGAGTAGGGGAACTGGCCGTGGAAGCCGGCCCCAGGGATCTCCCTCTCCGCTTTCACCGTCTCAGTGTTCAGCTCATATCTGACCACAGTTCTGGACTCGGCCCCCTGGAAGTAGAGGCTCCCGGCATACACCACGGCACCCGTGCTCTCCAGGGCTCGGGGCAGCACGTGCACCTTGGACGGGTAGCCTTGTGCAAACTGGCTGGGGTGGGCGTACTCGAACACCTGGCGCACATCCGTGCCCACCGTGTCGATCCTCCATGTGGTCTCCCGGGCGGAGGGGGTGGTGGGCCTGGGGTCTCGCATCCACACGCCGTACTTGCCGGCGATGGATTCCGCTGTCCTCAGGGTGACGGGCTCTCCCACCCACACGAGTTCTCCACATCCTGAATGGCGAAAGCAAAGAGCATGGCCACAGTCCTCCCAACACAGACAGTGACCACAGGGAGCGGCTGGGCGGTGGAGGGAAGACCCCGGGCACAGGCATACGTTCACAGCCCAGCCTTGCCACCCGCTGACTGTGGGACTTGCGTTAAGCTACTTGTCTCTCTGTGTCTCGGTTTCCTCATGTGTAAGGGGGGATAAAATAATGTTTTGGGTGGTAACACTGTTATAAATTTTAAACATATTTATGCACGCTAAGTGCTTGGTATGGAGTAAGTACATGGGAAACACTATGTGTTCAACTGGGATGCTAACAGAACTGTCAGTGTCAGCTGCAGGAATGAAGCCGCACAGAGGACACTGCTGTATTTGCAATATTCCTCTCGAGCTGGGCAGCGATGCGTGGGGGTTCGTTATGACTTTCATGTCTGATTTATCTCATTGTTAAAAGCAGGAGAGAGAAAAGCCAACTCCTTATAAGAATAATCTCCACACAACACAGTTTTTCAAGCATGAACTGGTGGGCCACATAATTCATGAATCCTTTTAATACAATAAAGCCCAAATGTAATTTTTTTTTTTTTTTTGAACTGGAGTCTCACTCTGTCGCCCAGACTGGAGTGCAGTGGCCGCTCCCGGCCACCGCAGTCTCGACCTGCTGGGCTCCAGCGATCCTTCCGCCTCAGCCTTCCGAGTAGCTGGAATTACAGGCATGAGCTACCACGCCCGGCTGATTTTTTTTTTTTCGTAGAGATGAGGTCTCGCCAAGTTGCCCAGGCGGGTCTCGAACCTGCGGGCTCAGGCAATTCACTCACCTTAGCCTCCCAAAGTGTGGGATTACAGGCTGAGCCACCAAGCCCGGCCAATTTTTTTTAATGTAGTAAAGAGATGGTTGAAAATTTATATTTCAGAGAATCATATTTTAAATATTTCATAGCCCACACGCCCATACATGCCCCTCATATGAGTGTTAGTAGTAATTGTTAGTAACATGGATAGTCAAAGTTTCTAAAAACCACACAGTCTTAGTGTTAAAGTCTGACTTTCAGGGAACGTTTTGGAGAGGAGCAAATTATACTTTTCCTTAGTGGCCAAAATGCAGAAAAAAATACCTTTAGTAACAAATTGTGTGCTCAGATGGCACACAGTATATAACTGTCCTTAAGAGAAAGATATGGCGACTGAAAACTAATTTCTCAGGTGTAGTTAATACTGTGTGACAATCAGGAGTGAAGTAAATACATTGCTCATCTTCCCCTGTGCAGCTCAGCCCAGCATCCCAGGTGTGGGGACAGGATGCAGGGCTTTGCTAGGGAAAGCCTGGCTTCCTGCAGACCTCCTGGCCAGGGAACAGAGAGGGGTTACTCATGTCCCCACTGGGTGGGCATTGAACACAGAACGAGTCTCGGATAAGGACCATGTGGCACAAAAGCAAAGAAACTCAACTCATACCATGGTCTCCCTCTTCACTCCCGGGACGACTCGAAGGGCTCTCCTTCAAGATTCTGGAGGCGGGAACTTCAGTCAACTCTGACTTCAGTTCCTGGAAGGCCAAAGTATCCAGAGGCCATCGAAGAACTAGATTACAAGAAAGAGACAAAATTGTACTGTGAGAATAAATGGCCCTAAAACTGACTATGTTGAAGATGGCATTTAACTAGGTTCCCAATGAGATGATCCTTGAGGTCTGCTTTAAGATAAAGGAGGAGGTCGGGGAGGAGGAAGGGAGGACGAAACGTGATTGGCTATTCTGATGGCTACTGGTGCTGGAGGATGGCAACATCGGGGTTCCTTCTGGCCTCTCTACTTTTAAGAATGTTTGAACAATTCCATAATTTAAAGCCTCGTGAATAATAAATTGCATAGCAATATGCCTAGCACAGAGTATGGCATTCAAAATAAAATAAGGCTTTACACAATTAAAATAATTTGCACAAGAAGGATTGATTTATGAATAGCTGAGATGTGATTTCAGGAATATTGGGACTATCCTTAGTATCTTCTTAGATGAATTTCACCCATTAAAAATTCACTGAATGACTTAAGGTTTTTTTCTTTGTCATATGCAAACATTCCTGCAAGAAGTAACATACACAGCTCTACACGCTCAGTTGAAATATTTTTGTCAGAGGTCAGATGTGGTGGCTCACACCTGTAATCCCAGCATTTGGGAGGCTGAGGAGGGAGGATCACTTGAAGCTAGGAGTTTGAGATCATCCTGGGCAACATAGCAACAACTGTGTACACACACACACAAAAAAAGATAGAAAAAGAGCCTGAGGCAGAAAGATCTCTTAAGCCCAGGAGTTTGAGGCTGCAGTAAGCTATGACTGCACCACTGTTCTCCAGCCTGGGCAACAGAGCCGGACCCTGTCTCTAAAAGAAAAGCAAAAGAGAAATACTTTTAGATTTCTAAGACCAGCTTTGCATAAGGAAGGATGAGTGTGTGCAGGGTCCTACAGGAACTTACAGGTTGGTTTGAGCCACAGAGAAGGGAAGTCATGTGGGCGACACTGGTTAGACAGTAATGATCACAGTGCACCACACATCTCTAATTCTGCTTGGGACTATGGTCTTACAGCAGGGCTTGAATACTAGGATGAAGTAACTGCCACAAGAAACAGGTTGTAAAATGTGGGTCTGATGGCAATGATGACGATGGTGATTATTATTATTATTTCTTTTATTGTAGAGACAACGTCTCGCCAAGTTGCCCAGGTTGGTCTCGAACCCGGGGACTCAGGCAATCCATTCGCCACAGCCTCCGAAAGTGCTGGGATTACAGGTTGAGCCACCATGCCCAGCCAATTGTTATTACTTGTAGGGATGAGGTTTTGCTATGTTGCCCAGTGTGGTCTTGAACTCCTGGCCTCAAGCAATTCCCCTGCCTCGACCTCCCTAAGTGCTGAGATTATAGGTGTGAGCCATCATGCCCAGTTGGTTTTGATTATTATTCAGGCATGGTGGGGCCAACAGCCTAGAACCCAATGGTCACTGAAGAGATCCTTTAAGGAAAAACTACGGGCAGTGAAAAGACCAGCAGTTGCTGGAAAGGAAGGGATGAGTAGGTGAGAAGCGGGGGATTTTCAAGGCAATGTAAGTACTCTGTGATGCTCTAATGGTGGGTGCGTGTCGCTGTTCATCTGTCCAGACCCACAGAGCGTACAGCACCAGAGGGAGCCCGGTTGTGAACTGTGAACTCTGCGTGATGATGGTGTGTCCACGGAGGTCCGTGAACTGCAACACGTCGACAGTGGGGGGAGGTGTTGACAATGGGGGAGCCCGGGTGCACGAGAGGTCTCTGTACCTTCCTCTCAATGTTGCTGTGAACCTAAAATTGCTCTGAAAAACCCATCTTTTAGAAAAGACAGTTTGTTGCACTCACAGATCCAAGAGGAGGGGGCACCCCGAGCCCCGGGGTCCAGGAGGGAAGCCCCAGGGCTGCTCCAGAGTCAGAGTGGGTGAGGGAAAATACGGCCTTTACTGTCCTTTCCAT
This sequence comes from Carlito syrichta, assembly GCF_000164805.1. Taxonomy (NCBI): domain Eukaryota; kingdom Metazoa; phylum Chordata; class Mammalia; order Primates; family Tarsiidae; genus Carlito; species Carlito syrichta. The sequence continues at coordinate 449,794 of NW_007246395.1, read as the reverse complement.
GTGAAGGCCAGGGGGCAGAGCGAGTGGGTTTGGGGCTGGCAAGTTTGAGTCATATCGGCAGACTCTGGGACATGGGTGATGTCCCCAGTTGTCTGTACCAGGCCTAGGGTGACCAGGGCAAGGGATGATGGCCCAAGACTGAGCCAGAGAGAGAAGGTGGTGGCTGTGGGTCTGGTGGTTGGTCTGCATACCACAGGCACTCATGGGTGCATCCCATGATTGGTATGCACATGACAAGTGCCCACAGGTACATCCTCTGCTGCCGGTGGGAGCTGGCCAGCCCTGAGAGGGTGCTTTCCCCAGCAAGACCTGGCAGCAGGATGAGAAGCTGTGGGGGCCCAGCGCTCTCCCTTCAGGTGCTGGGCTCCGGCTCCAGGACGGGAGGAAGGCTGCGCTCCCCCACCTGAGGGGGTTGTGAGATGGGTCTGCCTGGGACCCCTTGTTTTCTCAGCTCCCCTAAACGTAGCTCTTGACAGACTCTTCACTCCTTGGGGACCGTGCCTCACCTATCCAAGGCCACACATTCCATCACATTCCCACATCTCTGGGATCAGGTGCTCTTTCGGGGTCACTGGGGTTCAGTTCTGAGGAATTAGGGTCCTGGAAGCATTCCTCCCTGGAAGGAGCTGGGGAACATGGTCAGCGGCTCTTGGGCCTGAGTGGGCAGGCACTGACCCCCACTGAACCCCCTGCCTCACCCCCA
>NW_007246395.1:446921-448845 GCF_000164805.1 Carlito syrichta | reverse complement strand
TGAAGCCCCCCCGCCCCCATGTGCAGCCAATTGGGCCCCTCCTGATGGACGCCCTGCTCCAGGGGCAGGGGCCTGTCTCAGGCCAGATCTTCAGTCCACAGAGTCATTCAGTTCACCCATCCACGCAGGCAGTGCCACTGGGAACCTGTTAGGTGCAGGCTGGGCTGGGTGTTGCAGAAAGAAGGCACAACCAGGTTCTCTTCGCTAAGGAGTGATGTGGATTCACTCCAGGCTGAGCTGGGAGCCAGAGTCTCCTGGACAATCCAGATGGCTCCTGGGGTGCCCTGGGAAACGTGTTTGACTCCCCGACCCTCCTTGTCCCCACCTAAGGATCTGTGGAGGTAGGGAAGCGCCTCTTCTTCTTCCTACAGGTTGCAGGACCCAGGGTCTGTGCCAGGTGCTCGGTGTTCTAGCTCTACTTCACACAACAGTCCTGAACATAAACATCATGATCTTTTGCAAATGAGAAAAGCAAGGCTCAGAGAGGTTAAGTGACTTGCCCAAGTTACACAGCTAGTAAGCTATGGGGCTGGGACTTGAACCCATGTCTTCCAAGGCCGTGGTAGATGTGATCCCCTCCATCCCGTGGTCAGGAGGCATTGTCCCTCAGGGCCCAATGCACCCTCCCAGGTACACGGCAGTCTGAAAAATTAGGCATTTCTGCATTAAAGCAAGCGTGATATGGAAGCCATTCCCTGACACTGCTTTATTGTGGTTGTGTTTGCCCTGAGGAAAGCACCTGAAGTGTGGCTCCTGCCAAGAGCGAGGAAGGTGCAGGGAGCACCGGGTGGTGTTTGCTGGCCGAGGTGGGTGGGACAGACAGGAGCTCGCCCACAGGCACTGCTGCCATCTCTTCTGGGCAGTGGGGGCTAATGGAGACCTAAGCCCTGGCTAGGGGGGGGTCACCCCACGGGGCCAAGCAGCATCCTCTGGGTGCCAGCAAAGCCTCTAGGGGCCACCTGGGTCCCTGTCGGAGGGACACCAGGGAAGAAGAAGGTTTCCCGTGGCTTTCCTGCCCTGGTCTGGCCTTGCTGTGAGCTGAGGACATTCCGAGGAGTCCCACCCAGCCACGCACCAGAACAAGGTTGTTCTGTGAACTCACAGCCTCAGCCTAGCTGTCACCTTTCCACAGCTCTCCAACAGGGAAGCCAGAGTCCCCAGGCAGGGACCCCGTGCTTGAAGGCCTCCTGGCTGGCAGTGATCCCATGTGTCTGCAGCGCGGGTGCTGGCTGCCTGCCCCCTGCCTGGGCCAGTGGCCACCAGCTCTGCCTGGGCCAGCCACCACCATCCCTGCTGTCCAATGGGGTAACCCCGCCTTCCCCAAGGTCTGCACCCATCCACGTCTGTCCCTCCTCCAGTGCTGCACTGGGTCCTGGGTGCCACCTGGAGTCACACCTCAGAGTTGCACTTCCACCCTTCCCTGGCGAAAGCCACAGCACTTCTCTCCTGATTGGACCCAGGTGGCCCCTAGAGGCTTTGCTGGCACCCAGAGGATGCTGCTTGGCCCCGTGGGGTGACCCCCCCAGCCAGGGCTCAGGTCTCCATTAGCCCCCACTGCCCAGAAGAGATGGCAGCAGTGCCTGCGGGCGATTTCCTGTCTGTCCCACCCACCTCGGCCAGCAAACACCGCCCCGGTGTTCCCTGCACCTTCCTCGCTCTTGGCAGGAGCCACACTTCAGGTGCTTTCCTCAGGGAAAACACAACCACAATAAAGTAGTATCAGGGAATGGCTTCCAGAGCGCGGGGGCCAGCTCCAGTTGGCTGGTGGATGGGATGGTGACATTAAGAGCCTGCCGGGCTCAGTGGCTCAGGCTGTCATCCCGTGCCTTTGGGATGCTGAGGTGAGTGGATTGCCTGAGCCTGTGGGTTCGAGACCCGCCTGGGCAGCGAGACCTCATCTCTACAATAGATCAAAAATTAGCCG
>NW_007246395.1:445848-446608 GCF_000164805.1 Carlito syrichta | reverse complement strand
AGCCTGCTGGCTTCTTCCCAGCCCTTTGGCCAGGAGTGGCTGCCAACATCGGCTCCCAGAGCAGAGCCACTGGCATCACCCCAAGGCCCACGGAGGGAGAGCAGTTGTGTGAAGGGGCCTGGACAAGGTGGAGGCCGAGTTTCCCTCACGCAGCCCTGCTGGTCCGGCTGTGTGACTCTGGGCAAGTAACTCAACCTCTCTGAGCCCTGGTGTTCTGTGCTGCCCTAATGCACCAGGTTTGTTTTGAGGATGACAGAAGTGACTACAAAGGAAATGTTCCTCGGTCAGGCACAGTGGCTCATGCCTATAATCCCAGCACACTGGGAGGACAAGGTGAGAGGACTGCCTGTGTCCAGGGGTTCGAGACCAGCCTGGGCAACTTGGTGAGACCTCATCTCTACAATAAACCAAAAAATTATCCAGGCATGGTGGTGCATGCCTGTAACTCCAGCCACTCTCCAGCCCAGCAGGTCGAGGCTGTGATAGCTGTGAGTTTGCCACTACACTCCAACCTGGGTGACAGAGTGAGACTCCAACTCAAAAGCAACAACAACAAAATGAAATGGTCCTCAATAAAGATGTGTCCAAACTAAAATGTCTCTGGAATGTTTCAAAATCACCAACATTTCATTTTGGATATGGGGGAAAAACAAAAAGAGATTATGAAAATCTTAAGGGCCGGGCTCGGTGGCTCAGCCTGTAATCCTGCACCTTGGGAGGCTGAGGTGAGTGGATTGCCTAAGCCCGCGGGTTCGAGACC
>NW_007246395.1:444202-445764 GCF_000164805.1 Carlito syrichta | reverse complement strand
AAAAAAAAAAAAAAAAAAAGAAAATCTTAAGGACTATATTGTGTCAGAAAGGTAACATTTTTAGAACTCTTAAAAGTTTTTTGCCAAAATCCAGTCCTCTATGGTTTAGAGGTTCATATGTATGATTAAAATCTGGAGGTATCCTGCGTGCCCTGCCCTCACCTCTGCTCTGGAGACTAGAGGGCTCGTCAATTCCCTTCCCTCTGTGTGGACAACACATGTGGAGCAAATGTTGTAGAGACTTTCTGTCACTGAAAAGTTCAGTCCACATTACGTAAATGAAGAGGATGAGGAAAAGAAGGGTGCCAACACGCCTGTGGTTGTCGCAGACCCCCGAGGCGCGTAAGCTTAGCCAGAGACTGTTGACGTGGGTGCTGTTCTAACCCGCACCGACCCAGAATCGGTGTTATAGAAACGTCATATGCATGTTGGTGTCTTGGTCCTGAATGACATTTTAAAACAATAGCAGAACTCAAGCAAGGGAAGCCCTTTGCAGTTATGACCCGGTCACTGGTGGCCACACTGGTCCAGCCTGTGCCAGGTGCTTCCTGTGACTGCTGATCTACCCAGTGACCCCTGAGGGGCTACTGTCCTGGCCTGTTCTGGGCGAGGATGCTGGTGCTGAGCACCTGGCTCTCCCCCGCAGCTGCCTTTCCTTCCCAGCTGCAGCTATGGTAGTTGCCTCTTACAAATGTCACCTGCCAGGACTCTCCTCAGTCACCATGACACAGAAAACCTGCAGGAACCAGCCAGGCACCCACAGCTGGGCATCATGGAAGTGCGACACACCCCACGGGACAGCTTGGCCGGCACGGCGTCAGGTCTATGCACATGTGCACCCCTCTTCCGTGGACTCGGGGATGGAGCCTGTGCTGTGCTGTGGTGATGCTTTGAGAAGGCCCCTTGGTCGGCTTTCATTCCGTCCTGTCTCACTCTCCCCTGACCCCACGTCCCTTCCCTAAGACCATGGCCATTTGAGCCACTTGCACACCAGCCCTCATCCCAGGCTCTACTCTGGGGACAGTCCACAGCAGGGTCTCAATAAAGGGCACAGTGAGGCTTAAGACAGCAATCACGCATTCCAAGTTATCTGCTGGGAAACTGCATTTTTTCCTACTTTTTGGAAACTATTCTATATATGTTAGTAGTACACCTATAACTTTTATGCAAGCCCAAAGTAGAAAAAGACATACATAGGTAACTTTGTAGTCATAGTTACGTAGTGAAATGTCTGTCCCATGTAGGTACAAACAGGTGACCTCCATGATTACAAGGTTTTTTTTCTATGTGCCAACGACATGATAGAGGAAATAGTGGCCACAACTGGAACTGGAGGTGGAGTAAGAAGAAGGCCCCTCCTCAGCCTCACCTATGTCCTCAGCCTCACGAAGCCTCTCTACTTGATCTCTCACACCTTGGTTCCTATCACCCTTGAGCAAAGCACACTCACATGCACATTCTGGTCTAGCACACCCCGCTCCCCAGATCTAGGACCTGGAAGCAAATGTTTTGCTCCAGGTTTTGCTGTACGTTTCTGTATGGATTTTTTTTTTTTTTTTTTT
>NW_007246395.1:437138-443967 GCF_000164805.1 Carlito syrichta | reverse complement strand
TCAGCCTTCCAAGTAGCTGGAACTACAGGCGCACGCCACCATGCCCGGCTAATTTTTTTGTGATTTATTGTAGAGATAAGGCCTTGCCAAGTTGTCCAGGGTGGTCTCAAACCCATGGGCTCAGGCAGTCCTCTTACCTCAGCCTCCCAAAGTGCTGGGATTATAGGGGTGAGCCACTGGGCCTGGCCTCTGTATAGATCTTTAGGGCTATAAGCTCTAGGTCAGCTGAGGTTACTTCTCGGGGGAGAGGCCCAAATTCCAGTCCTGGCTCTATCACTCGCTGGCTAGCTGAGCAACCTCTCTGAGCCTCAGTTTCCACATTTGCAAAACTGAACCAGTTTCACCAGATGCTGGATAGGTCCCTCCCCAGGTCTACTTTCTTATACTAATGTAATTTCCTGTTCATGAAAAAAAATCTCACCCCTAGAGAAGAACGTCCCAGCTTGGAGCTCACTATAAAAGGATGTTGCCTTTATTTTAAAATTGGATTAGCTGGGAAGGATGAAAAGAAATATAGAATTAGAGAACACATCTGATGGATTCTCAGATATGCACTGAACAACCACAGGAAGATGAAAAGACAGGACGTTACCTCTGTTTTCATGCACACACACATACACACACACGCAGAGGTTCTGTTGAGAATGCGACCAGTTCAGTTAACAGTAAAGTAAGTAATCCCTCCTAACACTTCCAGGAAGGATGATTCCTTCATTTGTCTTCAGACTCAAGTTCAAGTCTTAGGCACCTTGGCCCCTTGGCATCTTAGGACCTCACTTTCCGTAGTTGTGAGATTCAGAATCAGAGCTCTTCCAATCCTAGCAGTCTAGGGTTTTAAGAAAGCCTTCCACACCACAGCTATGTCAGTTGAACCCCATCACATCATGGGCAGGAAATGAGGGTTCAGCAACCCTCCCAAGGTCACACCCAGATTGACTTGGGCTCCCCAGCCTCAGACCTCCATGGACCTGGCCTTGCGTGGAGAAGCCGTTTTGAGAAAATCCCTTCCATAATTTTATCTTAAAGATTTCCTATCTATAGAAAAATGGAAAAAGAAGTATGAGAAACTCCCCACATGCGGTCTAGATAGATTCATTCACAACTTGTGAATGCTGCACCACATTTATTTTCTTTCTCTCATTCTCTCTATATTTACAGTCTTTGTTCAGCCGTTTGAAAGCAAACTGCAGGCTCCTGACACCTCACCTAAGTACCTGAGCAGGTCTCCCTTAGAACACCTTCATAATCACAATACTGTTACACCGCCCAAGAAACTGGACACTAACACAAGAACATTCTCTACCGAACAGTATATTCAAATTGCCTCAGTTCCCCTGAGTCTGCCCTCGTAGTTTTTCCCCCCCGGGACGAAGATGCCAATCAAAGGTCTTGTATTCCATGTGGTTAACACATCTCTTCTGATTCTTTCAACAGAGAGCATATTCTTCCCATGCCTTTTCTCTTTCTCTTTCTTCTTGACATTGACATCTTTGATGAGTCTGAACTCATCGTCCATGGCTGGATTTGCTCGCTAGTTTCCTCATAATTAAACACCCTTTCCAGCTGGGTTCGGTGGCTCAGCCTGTAATCCCGCGCTTTGGGAGGCTGAGGTGAGTGGATTGCCTGAGCCCGCGGGTTTGAGACTCGCCTGGGCAACTTGGTGAGACCTCATCTCTACAATAAATCAAAAAAATTAGCCGGGCATGGTAGCGCGCTCCTGTAGTTCCAGCTACTTGGAAGGCTGAGGCGGAAGGATCGCCGGAGCCCAGCACGTCGAGGCTGCAGTGGCCGGGAGCATGCCACTGCACTCTAGCCTGGGCGACAGAGTGAGACTCCAACTCAAAAACAAAACAAAACAAAAAAAACCCTTTTCAACAGTGAATATTTGGGAGCACACTTTCACAAAAAGTGACACAAATACTGTCCTCCCAGCTAATGAGAAAAGCGTGTCCTTCCCTGACACTGACACACACACACACACACGGACTCACCCTCAAGCAAGCAGGATGAACAGAAGAGCATCTCCACTAGAAAAAATCACCTCGAGAAGTGGCCTGGTGACTTAAAAGCAGAGGTTCCCAGACAGGACATACAGTAGAAAAACTCCCAACGCAACACATGGCGGGCACTAAGAGGTGCCACCTCTTTACTTTACGAAGCAAAACATTAAACAGCAAGCAACCACCTACTACCATTTCATAAATGGTTGTCAGTTCATAAGTAGAAGTAACTTTAACACCAAAAGGTAGGAGTAACAATCTCTGAGAAGAGATTCAGAAAAGAATCAGTTTTCTTTTCTTTTGTTTGAGTTGGAGTCTCACTCTGTCACCCAGACTGAAGTGCAGTGGCCGCTCCCGGCTACCGCAGCCTCGACCTGCTGGGCTCCGGCGATCCTTCCGCCTCAGCCTTCCAAGGAGCCGGAACTACAGGTGTGCGCTACACGCCCAGCTAGTTTTTGCTTTATTGTAGAGATGAGGACTCGCCAAGTTGCCCGGGCGAGTCTCGAACCGCAGGCTCAGGCAATCCGCTCGCCTTGGCCTACCCAAAGTGCTGGGATTACAGACCGAGCCACCAAGCCCGGCCAAGAATCAGTTTTCAAAGAGGAAACTGGCGGCTTTCTAGGGATCATGTTCGTAGCCATCTCACCAGAACCCGACATTTCTCCTCTTGCTCTGGACTGTGAAAGCCGTCATGGAAGGCGCAAGAACCCAGAACCCCAGCCTGCACAGAGCTGGCAAGAGCGCAGTCGCCACAGCTCCTGGGAGGACTGCTTTGCTTTAACCCTCTGTCTGGCCCTGGGTGTGCAGTCCCTAGGAGGAAGGGGAGGGCGGGAAGGAAGCCTGGATGCCTGCAACCAGCCACCACAAGCACGTTCCTTGTGAGCTCAGAGCCCCTCTGCCCCACGTTCTTACCTTCCCTGGAGCCTGCTGGCACGTCCCTGGCGGTGTCCTGGGCCTGGGCACACTGGCCTCGTCTCAGCCTCGCCACCTCCTGGCTGCTGCTTTCCAGCCTCCTGGCCAGATCCTCGTTCTCCTGCCCCAGGCGCTTCCTCTCCTCCTCCAGAACCGACTTGTCTCGGAGGAGGTTGCCATAGGCAGCCTCCAGTTCCCTGGCTTGGGTTTCCAGCTGATCCCGCTCCCGCCTCAGGGCTCCCAGTTCCCTCTGCAGCCCCTCTTGGTCTCCTGCAGCCTGGCCCAGGCTCAGCCGGTGGAGGAGGCTCTCCAGGGAGCTGAGCCGGGCTTTGGCGGCCTCCAGGTCTGTGCGCTGGGTGCTGCTGTCTCTCTGCAGGTCATGGATGGCTGCCAGGGCCTGGCCTTCCCCGGGGCAGCTGGATTCATTGGGGCTGGCCACACTGAAGGTGTACTGGCATCGGCCAGCCCGGTCGTTGGCCTTCCGGAGCTGAGCCGTCCTGGCCCCCACGTCCCATGCCAGGCAGGCCAGCAGCAGCAGCTGCACAGCTGGCATCTCGGCTCGAGGCAGTAGCAGCATGCACAGGAGACCCTCGCTGCAGAGGCCGGGTGAGGCCTCCTCTGGAAATCCCTGCTGTGCTGTGAGGTGTCCGGCGGGTGGCCTTGCTGGCTCCTGCCCCAGCTCCGGAGAGGTTTATATATGCCGGGAGCCAGCCCTGCGTGGGGGGAGGGAAGTGGCCGCGAGAGGCTGGGTGGGGCTGTGCACAGGGGGTTGCCTTCACACTGCCAGCAAGATCCTTAGGAAAGAAGCTTCCAGAAGTCTGCCTGGGATTTCTTTGAGCAAAAAGTCCCACTTTATGTACCCACACCCCAATGACAGGCCTTATATCCCCAGGCCACAGACTCACACAGGCCCACCTCATCCAACACCATGGCTTGTGTGCTCATTTCCTCAGTGACACATGTCTAGTTTACATTTCCATTCCCTCTGCAAACCTCACAAGAACCTGCACTTGGCCAGGCACTGTGCAGGGAACTGGGGAGACAGATACGCCCGAGACACAGCTGTGCTCCTTAGCATGCCCAGGGTCACAAGTGCCTGGCTAGGACACAGCTCTGTCCCTTAGCACAGTAGTCCATATCCTTTTTGGCAGCAGGGACTGATTTTCTGGAAGATAATTTTTGCACAGACGAAGGTGTGGGGTGGGGGCTGGTGGAACGTGCAGTCATACCTCACTGCTGACATTCATCCATATTTGCAGTCGCTCCCCAGTGCTAGCATCACCGCCTCAGATCAGCGGGCATTCGATTTTCATAAGGAATGTGCGACCTAGATCCCTTGCATGGGCAGTTCACAATAGGGTTCATGCTCCTGTGAGAATCGGATGTGGATGCTGACCCCACAGAAAAGGAGCTCAGGCAGTAATGGCAGCGATGGGGAGTGGCTGTGAATACAGATGAAGTTTCGCTTACTTGCCCGCCACTTACCTCCTGCTGTGTGACCCAGTTCTTAACAGGCCATGACTGGTATGGGTCCATGGCTTGAGGCTGGAGACCCCTGCCTAAGCAGGTACAGAGACAAACAACAGCCTGCCTAGGACACAGTTCTGTCCCTTAGCAGGAACAGGGACAAACAACCGCCAGCCAGGATACAGGAAAGCCCAGCCCAGCCATGCTTCTGGAGAGCATTCCTACAGAAGCAGTTGAAAGCAGAATTCTTTCCCATTCCCTAGCTTTAAAACAAGTTGTGTGTGTATCTTTGGGAGAACTTTCTAATTTCAGTGTCACATCTCAGGCACCATATCATTGCTAGTCTCTAGACCAGTCCTTACTGTGTTTGTGTGTGCCATGAACCTCACTGGTGAAGTCTGTGGAAACCCTCTTAGAAAGATGTTTTAAAATGTATAAAATATGTAGGATTACAAAGGAAACACATGATACTGAAATACAATTATCAAAATATTGAAGTACTTAAAATACGTATGTGCTTCTTTATTTTGAGTCAGGGTCTCGGTTTTTCGTCAAGACTGGAGTGCGGGGGCACGATCGCAGTTCACCACAGCATCTCACCACAACCTCAACCTCCTGGGCCCAAGCTAGCCTCCTAAGTAGCTGGGCCTCCAGGGGCACGCCACCACGCTCAGCTAACTTTTCTATTTTTTTGTAGAGACGATATCTCACCATGCTGCCAAGGCTGGTCTTGAACGCCTGGGCACAAGCCTTGGCCTCCCAAAGTGCTGGGATGACAGACACGAGCCACCATGCCCAGCCTGTGATTCTTTATCAACACATTAAAAGCAAGATCTAAAGGAGGGGTCTCATTTAAAAGCAGTTTTGCATGTAAGCAATATTTCATGATATCTTTAACAGCTGTAATGTAGTATAACATCTCCGTGAGTTCTATTAGTAGGGACACAGTCACAGGGATTGCTATTACACCTTTGAGTTTATGGCTATATCCATAATTAGGAATGAAATGTTAAATTTGGGTAGAAGGTGGTGAAAAGAAAAATATAATTTTTTTCAGATCCAAATTCACAGGCTTTCAGGACCATAGGTTAAGAATCCCCATTTACATTAATAAATCCAAAGAAGAAGAAGAAGAAGAAGAAATGGCAAAAGCTGACAAATATGCCAAAGATCTGTAGGAGGTTCATGCAGACAACGGGTGTGCGGTAGCCTCATCAGTAACTTAAAATAGTGTTTGCATGTGAGCAGTGCTGTGTTGTCAACATTCAGAGCACCTTTAATACTTGCTAGGTAAATACTTAAGTGCCCTGGCAAACTCACCTCCACACAGGAAAACACAATTTGCTCTAAAGATTCGATTCCTAGCCGGGCTTGGTGGCTCAGCCTATAATCCCGTGCCTTGGGAGGCTGAGGTGAGTGGATTGCCTGAGCCCGCAGGTTCGAGACCTGCCCAGGCAACTTGGCAAGACCTTATCTCTACAATAAATCAAAACATTAGCCTGGCATGGTAGCCCGCTCCTGTAATTCCAGCTACTGGGAAGGCTGAGGCGGAAGGATCGCTGGAGCCCAGCAGGTCAAGGCTGCGGTGGCCGGGAGCGGCCACTGCACTCCAGTCTGGGCGACCAGGTGAGATTCCAACTCAAAAAAAAAAAGGTTTGATTCCTATTCCAGGGGTTCTAAAGTTAAGTTTGACCTTGAGACATTTACAAATGGGTGTCTGCTTCTAGCTGACTAGAGGGTACTATTCTCTGTTCCTGAATCAGCGGGTGAACAGCACTGGAATGCTCTTTCAAGAACAACACAGCGCATAGTTAGCACTAACCGGGTTCACATATGCTCTCGGCTTTACTCCTAGGAATGCTTTCTTCTGCTGAGGACAGAGCTCATCCCTGCGATGCTGGCTCCGTGGAGGAAAGGCGCTTCCCACGCAGGGAAACGGGAGTGACCTTACAGTCCCCAGTTCCACCTTGGACTTGCTCGGGAACTGGGACTGCAACCAGGTCTCCCACTCCGCGTGGAGCCCTGACCCTGCAGCCGGAGTGCGCGGTCTGTGGCTCTCTCGGCCCTCGACTGGGTCGCGGCGGTTTGTGCCCACACCTCCCTCCCTCTTTCTGTCACCTCCCTCTATTTGTCACCTCCCTGCAGCTGTGGCACCGCTGAGCTGTGCGGGTGCTGGTCCAGTGAAAAGTCTAAGAAGCCCTGGAGTCTCCCCTTGCTCCAGGCCAGGCTTTGAACGCCAGGTGGGAGTTGCCCCTCCCCCCCACTCATCCTCGGCCGTCGCCCGCGTGCCAGCTCAGGGAAGGAGAGCTGGGCTGCTGGGTTCACAGGGGTCTTCCGATCATTTCTCCCTGGAGTCTGACCCATCAGTGAGGACTGGCAGAGTTCCTCCCCCAGCCCCGTTCTGCTGCCTTCCACGCCCCAGCCACCCCCCACCAGCACCCCCACTGTCA
>NW_007246395.1:428550-436077 GCF_000164805.1 Carlito syrichta | reverse complement strand
CCCGCCGGGCTGTGCTCGTTCCCGTTCTCGAGCCCCGGCGGGTTTTGAACTAGTCGGCTTGTGACGTCCTCTTGCAGGTCTTCCACGAGAGCCGGTAAGCCCCGTGAGGGGAGGGCCGTGCCGGCTTTGCTCACCGCCTGGTCTGGCGGGTGTGCGTGCCCCGTGGCTGCGCGGTGGCTGCGCGTGGTGACGAACGAGTCCCCCGCAGGAGACGGCAGGAAAGCCACCGGCGTCCGGCGCGCAGGCTGCGGGGGCACTCTGGACACCCCCCTAGCGCCTCTCTGCAGGTTCGCTCGGAAACCTCTGCTGGGTTTTTCGAGGAGTTTGTCGCTCCTCGCCCAAGCACAGCATCCAAAGGAACTAGTTTATGACCCCGTGATGGCGCTAAGGATGAGGAAGCTTACTCCAACAACACGGTGAATACGATGGTCATTTAAGCCAGGTCGCGTTCCCTCACGCCTGTAGTCCCAGAGCTTTGGGAGGCTGAGGCAGGAGGATAGCTTGAACCCCAGAGTTCACGACTAGCCTGGGCAACATAGCAAGACCCTCGTCTCCACCCCCAAAATTTTAAAAATTAGCCTGGTGTGGTGGCATGCACCTGTAGTCTCAGTTACTCAGGAGGCCGAGGCAGGAGGATGACTTGAGGCCACGATTCGAGACCAGCTTGGGCAACATAGCAAGCAAGACCCAGTCTCTCAAAAAAGTAGCCAGGTATGATGGCTGGCGCCTATAGTTCTTGTTACTCAGAGGCTGAGGCAAGAGGATTGCTTGAGTCCATGAGTTTGAGGCTGCAGTGAGCTATGGTTGTGCCACTGCACTCCAGCCTAGGTGACAGAGCAAGACCCTGTCTCTAAAAAACAATTAAAATAAAAAATAAAATAAATGGTAACTTAATAGAATGAAAATGAAGACAAGGGAAGAGACAGATGAGGACAATGAATGTCGCCAAAATGTTCATGGTAAGAGGACAAGAAGTCTCGCCCTGAACTGCTCGTGGTAACTATTCCCCACCCCTCGGGGCTCTGTCGGCTCTGCTCGGCCCTGTGCGGTGCTCCTGGAGCACTCCTGGCTGTCTCTACAGGTGTCTGAGGCTGAGCAGTGGTGTTGTTCCTGTTCACAGATCATAACAGCTTCCATCTGTGTCCCTGCTGGTTAAATCATTCAAATTATTCGTTACTACTGCCAACTACGTGCTAGGGCCGTACGGCATACACAAATGTATAAGACAAAGGCCCCACCCTCGAGAGCACTCCTTGTGTGAGGTTATTGTGGCCTAAGTGGATGGGTCTACAGGAGAGAGGTTTCCCTCAGAAAATCTCGATGGGCTTCACAGGGGAGGTGGCGTGTATCTTGGGACCTACTGAGATGATTTGCTAACAATGGCGGAGACACTTGGGTTGTAGACTTGGTTGCAGGTCATACACATCAGGACTGTGTATGAGGGCCATGACAGAGTGGTCCGGAATAATTAGGGTAGGGGGGACAAGGACTTCTAATTATTTCTATCCTATCTGGAGCTGGGACACAGTACCCTGGTGTACCTGACTGTACACGATGGCTAGATTAAAGGGTAAACAAAGGCAAGGCGGGCCAATGCCAGTACAGCGGGAATAATGCAAGATTGCAGCCAAGTAAGTAGTAGAAGGATGTGAAGTTTATTATTCACCGTTCACAGATTGGAAAGGGGGCCAACACTCAGAGGTAAGTGTGGCCTTCAAGGACCAAGAACTGAGTATATTTAAGGGCTTTTGGAGTAAGGGGGGTTTGGGCCTGGAGGGGTCTGGGCCAAAAGGAATGTCCAAGGCTGCAGGTCTTTGATGTTGATTGTAGCCACATGCGTCTTCCATCTTGACATGCCAGACATTAGCATCTCATGCCCTCGGGTGGTGGGCTAGATGGGGGGAGACAAGGGGAGGAGTAGTTCCTGCAAGAGACCTGTCAGATGTTTCCAATTCACAAACTTCTTAGCAAAAAGGTGGTCCATTATAATTTCTGTGGCTTCGGCCAGCTAAGAGTGATCTTTGATCTTCTGCCTTCCAGAAGGAACCTGAAAGTTTCTTAGAGATTATTATGCCAAACCTTGAATTGAAAGGTTGAGCTGTCCTTGTCTTGCATCTAATGGAGATTTGCCAGAGGAGACGGGGTGGGCTGCCAGCTTGGCCTGCAGTGAAATGTCTGAATGCTTCCTAAAACCTGCCTATTGGAAATTTATCACTCTATGTCTAACCTGTGCTAGGTTCCAAGAGTGTCAGTCTAAGCAAAAATGGTTGAACTGAGGCAAAACTGAGGCAAAAGTTTATTGTAAGTTTCTTGGAGTCCCTCCTTTCACTAACCATGTTTAAATGTATCACATGTTATTTGTCTTATACTTTAAATAGTTAAGATTAATTATCTTTCAAGAGTTTCTTAAGATTCCTCAGGAAAATTGAACTTCCTGGGGCAGATGCCTTAGGGTCCCTGCCAAGAGACCCTGTGAGTTGCACACACACAGTTAACCCTGTCTTCTGCTTTACTCTTAGGTTTTCATCTTTCCCCTAAAAGCCAAGCTTGGCCTTTGGTTGCTCATGCCCCGGTGTGGACAGGAAGGTGTGAGCACACTCAGCTCTGCGCCTCTGGGTGAAGCCTTCCCAGGCCTCCTGCATGGGAGTGTTGGTGCTGCTGTTATTTTCATGTCCTTTGCGAGCGTGACCCTCCTGAACTTGCCTCCCCGCGGCGATGCCATCTGGTTTTTAAAATAACAGTGCGCTGCAGGATCTGGTTAGATAGTGCTTTTATGTTTTTCTCATTTTTCCTTCAAGTTCATATGGAAGTCCCTCCCTAGGAAACAAGTGATTATAAATTTGGAAGCATCTTTTTCTGAGCTGTTTTCCTTCTTCATTGACCTTTGGGTCTCATCATTTTCTCCTGAAATTAAAAACAAGGAAAAAATGTGTGTTTCATCATTATTTGCTCTCCTGGCATTCTTCCCTTGGACAAGAGCCCGTCTTGTTTCTGACTCTCAGCTCTTTGATGGATTTACCGTATGAAGAGCAGTTTCTACCCGGAGAAGCCTGCATCCTGGAATACGCGCAGGCAGGGCCTGAGCCCTTTGCTGGTGCTGATGGTCCTTCTCCCTGTGTCTTTGTCATCTTGCCAAAGGGACCCTTTCACATCTCTGATATCATTTAATTTTCGCAGTTGGACTAGGCAAAGGTCACGATTCCTTCTTTGCAAACGAAGAAACTGTGCAGCAGAGTGGCTGGCTGATTTACTCAAGGTCACGCCGCTGGTAACTGGAGCTATGCATGCCAAAATAACGCGTCCACCTATAGCAAGCTCCAGAGAGACCGATTCTGCAAAGGAGGGAGTTTACTCGAAATAGCAAGGGGTTACAATCTGGGATCCATGTGCTGGGCAGACCATAGGTGCACCCCCCTTTGGGCTCGGGCAGACCACCGCTGAACCATCCGGGCTGCGGCGGGGGAGCTTTGGAAGGCAAAGAGGAGGAGTCCACATAGGCTGTTTTGAAACAAAGACCTTTGATTACAGCGATGTCTCGCAGGTGGTGGTGTTTGTGTGTTGGTGGTACTGGCTAGGTACTTGCTAGGAGAGGGCTTCATAAAAGTATCTTATCCAGAAAGTGCGTTAGGGTTTTTTTTTGTTTGTTTGTTTTTTGGAGTTGGAGTCTCTGTCGCCCAGGCTGGAGTGCAGTGGCAAACTCACAGCCACCGCAGCCTCGACCTGCTGGGCTCAGGCGATTCTTCCGCCTCAGCCTTCCAAGTAGCTGAAACTACAGGCATGTGCCACCGTGCCTGGCTAATTTGATTTATTGTAGACATGCGGTTGTCTCGCCAAGTTGCCCAGACTGGTCTCAAACCCGTGGGCTCAGGCAATCCTCTCACCTCAGCCTCCCAAAGTGCTGGGATCATAGGCATGAGCCACTGTGCCCAGTGCATTAGGGTTTGATATACGTGACTCCATTTTGGTACTAAGGGCTTTCGCATCCGCTGCGTATGTAGCTCATCACCTGGCTGAACTCAGCCTTCTAATGCCATCTCGTTTCTAAACGGTGTGCTGTTGCAGGGAAGCCTTGGAGACTGAGCTTATAAAGGCTCCTCAGATGTTCCTCTTCTACCCAATCTACTAACTAGAAAGTTGAGAACTAGGTTTGCCCAAACATGAGTGGGATGTCTGCCTTGGGCTTGCCTGGGGGTGTGGGATGGTGAGTCCTCCACTGTGCAGGACCAAGGAAAACGCCAGCAGCTGCTGCGCAGCCCGCGATGGTCAGGTGGCGTCTCGACCAACTCTGAGCGCGTTGAAGTTCATTCTGAGTCTACGTGAGGGCCGCTGGCACAAATCTTCCTTGGATGCAGCAAGGACTTCTCCCATCTTGGCTTCAAGGTGAAGATTCTCAGTTGTGTTTCCTCAGGGAAAAAGGGAAAAGGGTGTGCATGTGAGTGTGTGGGGAGGTAATATGGTAAATATGCTCTTAAACGGACACAGAAACCACCCTTTTCAAAAAAGTGAAGTCCACTGGCCTCCCTGCCTCTCCGGAGCTGCGGATCTCACTCACAAGCTCTGCTTTTCAGCCTGAGCTGCACTGTCCACTTTCCTAGCACTCACCTGCTGAAGTCCATGTGAGTGCCCACAGCCACCCAGCCCAGGCCCATCTCCAGGCACGTGGCACTCCAGCGCACTTCCTCTGCTACTGACTTGGCTCTGTTCCCTAGACCCCTTCCTGAGAGGGGTCTGACTGGGGGGCTTCCTCTTTCAAGGGACCATACCAGTTGGGGGCTGTCCAGTCAACACTCGAAGCACTGTACTGGGACGGAAACTCAGCCCTGACCCACTCAACCTTGTTTTGTAAAGAGGCGTGAGGAGCCATGTAGAATAGAAAGACCTATGGGCAGTGAAGACCCCCTCAGAGCAACTCTGGGTCAGCGCCCAGAAGCAACCTCCTTCATGTGGGGGCAGCATGTTTCTCACCAGGGTGGGGAAGTGTGGCTAATCATTAGATTCCTAGCCTCAGGCTCCCAGCCCCCCACCGCCCCTTGTGATGGTGCTGGACACTGTCTGCAAGGCTGTGGGGAATGGTGCAGACTGGGAAGGGAAAGGGAAAAGGAAGCACCTTCCTGGGGACTTGGGCTCCTCCTCCCCCACATGAGGAAAATGACTATGCACGTGGTGGCCATTGGGCAACAGCACAGGGGAAACAGACACTCTGGTTTTTTCTGGAACTCTACTTACCTTTTATACTTTTTTTTTTTTTGAGTTGGAGTCTCACTGTGTCGCCCAGACTGGGGTGCAGTGGCCGCTCCCAGCCACCGCAGCCTCGACCCGCTGGGCTCCGGCGATCCTTCCGCCTCAGCCTTCCCAGCAGCCGGAACTACAGGCATGCACTATCACGCCCAGCTAATTTTTTGATTTATTGTAGAGATGAGGTCTCGCCACGTTGCCCAGGCAGGTCTCGAACCCACGGGCTCAGGCAATCCACTCACCTCAGCCTCCCAAAGCACGGGATTACAGGCTGAGCCACCGAACCCGGCTCTTTTTATACTTTTCTATGGGAAAATGATTCTCATGGCTTGCATCCAAAAAAAAAAAGCACAATTCTCTCTTAAATTCACTTCGAGACTATGTTGGGGGAGGGGTGATGGGAGAAAGAAGATGAGTAGTTGTTGGGGGGGTGGGGTAGGCGCCTGGGCCCTGATGGCCTGTGTGTCCTTCAAACCGTGTGAAAAGCCCAGTAGCTGTTGAGTGGGGATCCCTCAAATGCTTTGAGATTACAAGGGATTCTCATATGTTAGAAGCTTGTAAATCACTTCTCCAAGCACGATGCGCCTGCTATCTCTGGTGTGGAATCAAGACTCTTCTTCCTCTTTAGTTAAGTGGCAAGTACTTCGTGGAATTAAGTGACCAGTGCTTAGTGAAGGCTAAGTGTCTTTCAGAGCCCTCTGACAAAGAGCCACATGTGGAAACAGAGTTCAAACCAGCACTGTGGACTGGGCTTGGTGTGTAACCACACACAAGCAGAGCTGTTGGCTTTTGGGAAAGCTTACAAATAGATAAAATGTTGCTCTGTCTCTCTGAATAGTCCCTTATGCCAAAATGTATTTTTACATACCAATTTTACCAACTCAATTTAATTTGGAGCCTTACGACTCCCGTGAAATATAAGTATTATTAACTCTACTTTACAAAGGAGGAAATTGGAAATTAAGAACTTGTCACCATAAGTGGGTTAAAACAGAGTCTATCATCCCCTGTGGCATCACCCTCTCCCTTCCAGGCCACTACTCACCCCTCTTCCACCACAACAAGAAACTTTTTAGGCCTCATCTATATTAAGTTTATGCTAATTTTTGCTGGAAGATTAGCATGAACTCTACTTTCAGAATAACATCTAGGAAGAAAGTACAGAAAGCAGAATATTTTTCATAGAAAGTTATAAAAGGGGGATGGACGTGGTGGCTCATGCCTGTAATCCCAGCATTTTGGGAGGCTGAGGAAGGAAGATTGTTTGAAGCCAGGAGTTTGAGACTAACCTGGGAAACAAAGTGAGATTCCGTCTCTACAAAAAGTAAAATTAGCTGGGCATAGTGGCTCATGCATGTAGTCCTAGCTACACAGGAGGCTGAAGTGCAAGGATCCCTGGAGCCCAGGAGTTGGAGGCTGCTGTGAGCTATAATCGCACCACAGCACTCCAGCCTTGGTGACAGAGTAAGATCCTATCTCAAAAAAATAAAATTTAAAAAAAGAAAGTGATAAAAGGTTGTTAAAATATTCTCTTGTAGCCGGGCTTGGTGGCTCAGCTTGTAATCCCAGCACTTTGGGAGGCTGAGGTGAGTGGATTGCCTGAGCCCACTGGTTCGAGACCCACCTGGGCAACTTGGCGAGACCTCATCTCTACAATAAATCAAAAAAAATTAGCCGGGTGTGGTAGCGCGTGCCTGTAATTCCAGCTACCTGGAAGGCTGAGGCAGAAGGATTGCCGGAGCCCAGCAGGTTGAGGTTGCGGTGGCCGGGAGCATGCCACTGCACTCCAGTCTGGTTGACAGAGTAAGACTCCAACACACACACAAAAAAAATTCTCTTGTTTTCAGATTGAGTGGAAGATTAATAACCAACCTGAAATTGCTTTAAGTGATTATGAAATAATTTAAATTTTTGTTTGAGTTCTTCCAGTCTTTTTACTTATTCCTCATATTTCTACTCTATTAGGAACCAGTATGCTAAGCAGAAAGGAGATGGGAACTAGACATCTGTGCATAGTCTATTTATTCCTTGTTTCATGGGGGGCACTCGACAACTGACCATGCCTCAGTTTCATCAGCTCTAAAACACTCTAGAAAGTTTTCATAGACCAGGCACGGTGGCTTAAGCCTGTATTCCCAGCACTTTGGGAGGCCAAGGAGAGAAGATTGCCTGAGTCCAGGGGTTCAAGACCAGCCTAGGCAACTTGGTGAGACCTTGTCTCTACAATCAAAAAATTAGCTGGGCATGGTGGTGTGCACCTATAGTTCCAGCTACTTGGAAGACTGAGGTGGA
>NW_007246395.1:403810-428426 GCF_000164805.1 Carlito syrichta | reverse complement strand
TAATTTTTTGATTTATTGTAGAAGATGAGGTCTCGCTGCCCAGGCGGGTCTCGAACCCGCCGGGCTCAGGCAATCCACTCACCTCAGCCTTCCAAAGGCGCGGGATTACAGGCTGAGCCACCGAGCCCGGCTTGGTGAAATATTTAAGACGTTTTGCTCTGAGCCAAGTGAGAGTGACGCCCATTTCCAGGAGGTCCTGAGAATGTGTGCCAGCTGTGGTTGAATTAGAGCTTGGTCATACACATTTTAGAAGGATGGAAGTTACAGAAAACCATATATCAATACATGTGGGATTTACAATGGTTTGGTCTAGGCAGGAGGGGTATCTCTAAGGGAGGGCTTGCAGGTTAGAAATAGAATCAAAGATCTCCTGACTGGCAATTAGTTAGCAAGAATTAACTAAGGAATTTTGAAAGCAGTCAAGGAAACAGGCAGCTTGAGGCATCATTAGGGAGTCAAGTTTCTTGATCTGTAGATGAAGCTTCACTGGTGGTGGCATGGTTCAGACAAAGTAGATAAGTGTCTTAAAAGGTGCTGGAGTACCCCAAAGCAGCTTTACAGGGTCATAAAACACATTGATTTTCCTTTTTTATGTGTTATGTGATGTTATGCCAGAGTCAGGCTAGTAAGTAAACCAAGTTATATAGTTAATAAGAAAGCCTGTCTCTGCAGGATCCTTGGTTAGGAAATTGGCAAGGTAAATAAAAAGGTCAGAGTTTAGCCCTCACTTACCCCGGTCAGGGAGAAGGCACCTCTTGAATTCATTTTGCAAAGCCCTGCTGGAGTGATGGAGGGTTGAGTATCATCTCCCAATAGAACGGCCGCCATTTCTTGAGCTCCGAGCATGCACGAGGTGCCTTGCATATTGTGTCTAGCATCCTTTCCCATGTTACTGCTGAGGAAATTCAGTCTCTGAGACATGCTGGTAAATGTAAGAGCTGGGTATAAACCTAACTTTGTCCCAGGGCCTGGGCTGTCAAGCGACTACTTAGTTCTTCTTATTTTATTTTTCATTCTTCATTTTTTACTCACCACTTTGCAAACAAATATAGTCCCTCTTATTTGACTGAAGTTAAGTAAACTCGCCAGTAGATAACACCTCAGTGTGGCACATATTATTTGAGAGAGGGATTTCATGGCTGGAACATTGTCATCTATTCATTTCCTTTCTGAATTCTTTAATTCCACAGAGAACAGAAAATCTCCTCCCTGCAGATCAGTTAAATCCATGTAACAGATTTCAGTAAGCAAGACTCAAAGGGATTTTAATTAAGAAAGTATTACAATAGAATTTATTTTTGAAGATAGAACTATGATCTCCCACCAGCAAAATTAAGTAATGAGAGAACGCCCAGGAGGCAAGCACAGGCACTTGGGTCAACAACTTGACTTTGAGTGAGAACAGTGTGCTCTTTACCATTCCAGATCTGGTAGGTTGCATCCAGTTCTCTGGGGGAGCAATTATCTCAACACAAAGACCTGTCTTCTCTTTATGGCCTATGTAACAGTGCAATGATATCAGAAGGGGACAGGCAGGGGATGTCTTGGTGTCCAGGACCCCAGGCGTTCTCCTGGGCATTATGTGCCTTGCAGGTGATCTGGAATGTGGTTCCGGCCCAGCTGGCCCCTGGTGCGCCCCAGCCTCCCAGGCTGCTTCGCCATAGGGTCAACCAGCCTGTGCTCAGGAAGTGCTGAATGACTTTGCTATTAGGACTGCAAGACTGGTAAATCCGCTAAAAACAAAAACAAAAAAGTAGACAAAATCCAAGAATGGAATGCAGTGCCTATTAAATATAATTACAGCCTTAGTGTTTACTTTTCATGGTTTACAAGTAGGCCCCCATTGCAACCTGTGGTGGGGACGCTGCCCTTTTTGAGAAGACCTGCTGTTTCTGGTCTAACCACCCCTCCACATGCTCCCCCTGCGTCTTGGCTGAGGTCTTTTCTTCCCTGTGACCACATCTGTGGGTGCCCCAGCGCCCTTTCTGCAGAGCCCCACTTTCTCACAATCTGTGCAGCTGCTTGGAGAGCTCGTTTGTGGTAGGTGGCCTGCAAGTGGCCCTCAGAGGACCCACCCTGCAGTCAAGCCCTTCTGTGGGTTTCCTTTTACGTCCTACCAGAGTCAGCTGCATGACCAGGCACACTGCCAGAAGTGAAAGCATGGCCCTTCTGAGAGTAGGTGACGAAGGCTGAGGCTTCCTCCTGGGGCCTCTCAGGCCTTCCCACCTCTTGGGCCACTCACTCTGGGACGGTCCATGGAGGGCCCCCCTGACAGGGAAGCCAGGCCTCTCGCCAGCAGCAGTGTGAGCGAGTGTGGAGGTGGGTCTGGCAGCCCAGTGACCTGGAACCTCATGAGAGACCTTGAGCCAGGACCGCCTTGTTCAGCACCCCTAGGCTTCCTGAGCCACAGGCCTTGTGAGTTAGTAGATGCTTGTTGTCCCGTTGCTGAGGGTGGGGTAATTTGTTATACTGCAAGAGAGAAAACACATCATCTGTTCTCATGTTAGCCACAACCTTCAAATGGATCTTACCAGATGGGTTCCTCCCTCACACCTCAGCCCCAGAGTCACAGCTTGGATGTGCTGCCCCCACAGAGCCCAGGCCTTCTTCTCGGATGGGCTCCCACCCGCCAGCTCCACAGCCATCTTCCCCAAGCCTGCTCCTCCTCCTGGGTACCCTGCAGCCGTTAAAGGCGCTGTTTTCCTGCGGGTCTCAGAGCCAGTCTCTGTTGCGGTTGCCTTTCTCTCCTTTGCCTTCCTACAACTTCACACAATCATGGCTCTGTTTTGCTGTCTCTGCCTGCACAATCCTCCCGGCATCCCCACCTTCCATGTGTTCTCCTCCGGGTCTCCCAGAGCCTCCTCCGTGCTGGTGTCTGCTGCCTGGCCAGTCCTCCCTCTGCCCTGCCTTCCTCTGGGCAGTTGCCTGCTCAGCAAACCCACAGCAGAGGCCCATTGTCTAGAGAATGGAGCCCAAACCCAGGTTCCATGAGAAGCACCTGGACTTGAAGTTGGACGACCAGCCGTGAGTCACAGCTCTGCTGCTTTGGTAAGGGGAGAAGCTTAACCTCTCCGCGTCTTATTTTTCCTGCCTGGGCAGGGGTCACAATTCCCTCACTGTCTACTGTGGGCCCCAACAAGAGGATGAATGCCGTATCACACTTCCAATGCCAGGTGTCTTTAGGTGATATTGCTTCACCATCCCGCCCCCCCCCCCCCCAGTAATCAGAGGCTTGGGAAGCACAGGGAGATGTCTGGCAGCATCTCCACTCCAGACAAGCCTGACCCGTGCTGCTGTCCGGCATCTCACTTTCCTTTATCTGGACCCGCCACTCCTGAGAGTTCAGTTCTGTCTCTTTTCAGTGGACCCCATCCAAAGGCCTCGACACGTACATTCCTTCTCTGTTCTTTTTATTTATTATTAATTATTGTTATTATTATTTTGAGTTGGAGTCTCACTCTGTCACCCAGACTGGAGGGCAGTGGCGGCTCCTGAACACCGCAGCCTCTACCAGCGATCTTTCCGCCTCAGCCTTCCAAGTAGCTGGAACTACAGGCACGTGCTACCATGCCTAGCTAATTTTTTTTGATTTATTGTAGAGATGAGGTCTCACCAACTTGCCCTGGTGGGTCTTGAACCTACGGGCTCAGGCAATCCACTCAACTCAGCCTCCCAAAGCGAGGGATTACAGGCTGAGCCACCGAGCCTGGCTCCTTCTCTGTTCTTAAAGGTAGTGGTGGCCGGGCTCAGTGGCTCAGCCCATAATCCCAGCACGTCGGGAGGCCGAGGTAAGTGGATTGCCCGAGCCCGTGGGTTTGAAACCAGCCTGGGAATCTTGGTGAGACCTCGTCTCTACAATAAAATAAAAAATAGCCGGGCATGGTAGTGCACATCTGTAGTTCTGGCTACTCAGAAAGCTGAGGCGGAAGGATCACTGGAGCCCAGAAGGTTGACACTGGGGTGGCCGTGAGTGTGGGTGCCACTGTACCCCAGCCTGGGCAAAGGAGTGAGACTCCAACTCAAAAAAAAAAAAAAAAAATATGGCAATAAACACGTCTCACTTGCTCTTGGATCATTTTCTTTTTTCCTTCTTCCTTTTTTTTTGTGTTAGGGTCTCACTCTGTTGTCCAGGCTGAAGTGCAGTGGCATGGTCACAGCTCACTACAGCCTAGACCTCCTAGGCTCGGCCAGTATTCCTGCCTCAGCTTCCCAAGTAACTGTGACTACAGGTGCAAGCCACCACACCTGGCTAACTTTTTGATTTTTTTTGTAGAGACCAGGTGTTGGTATGTTGCCTTGGCACGTCTTGGACTCCTGGGCTCAAGCAATCTTTCCGTCTCAGCCTCCCAAAGTGCTGGGATTATAGGTGTGAGCCACTGCATGCAGCCTCTTGGATCATTTTTTTATGCCTCAGTCTTATCACCTCAACTAGATTGCAAGTCACAGTGCACTTTGTATTTTGGGTGATAGTTATTTTTCACTGTGCAGTGCGCTGTGCTGTGCACTTTACCTGCATGATCTGTTTTAACCTCACTGCAGTCCTGCTGGGCAGATGTTTCTAGCCCCAGTTTTTTGGTGAGGAAGCTGAGGTTTGGAGATGACAAGGTATTTGCCCACCATCACACACTTGGAAAGTCATGGAGCCAGGATGTGAACAAGTGACACGCTGACTCAGAACCTCGCAGGCTGTCTTTGTGGTGAGCCTACCTTGCCCCAGAGCTTGCCCGGGCTGCAGCTGGGGGGCACTGTGGCATGGACATGCACTGTGTATATGCGGCCAGAGGCACAGTGGAGGATATGATAGAGCAAGTAAATGAAAGGGGAAGGGAGTCAAAGTGATTGTCTAAGGGCTGTGGCTTTTTTTCGAAATGGAAGAAACTCACTGTGTTTAAATGCTGGAGGGAGCGAGCCAGCAGAGCAGAAGTGGCTCAGTGAGGATGCTAACAATAGCTGGCAGCTAGGAAGCACATCCGAGTGCCAGGAGCCAGGCTGAGCCCTTGCCAGGATCACTTCCCTAATCTTTCACAACACTCTCATAAAGCAGGGACTATTATCGTAGTAGTATTTCACAGATGAGGACAGCAAGGCTTTGTCCAAGATCACACTATGGGTGGTGATTGAAAAACAGGGGTCTGAACTGCTGTGCCCAGGGATGGGGAGGCAGATGCTCTTCTGGCCATGGAAGCCTAGCGTCTAAGGAGCACCTGGGAAATACAGTCAGGTGCTTTCCTGGTGTTAATTATGATGCTCATGGTATCTGTTAGGGTAGAGCTGACATATCCCTGTTTTTTTCTTTTCTGGTTTTGTTTTGTTTTTGAGTTGGAGTCTCACTCTGTTGCCCAGGCTAGAATGCAGTGGCACACTCACGGCCACCCCAGCGTCAACCTGCTGGGCTCTAGTGATCCTTCCTTCTTGGCCTTCCAAGTAGCCAGAATTACAGGCACGTGCTACCAAGCCCAGCTATTTTTTTTTTTTTTAATTTATTGTAGAGATGAGGTCTCACCAAGTTGCCCAGGCTGGTCTTGAACCCATGGGCTCAGGCAATCCACTTGCCTTGGCCTTCCAAAGTGCTGGGATGACAGGCTGAGCCACCAAGCCTAGCCGACATACCCCTGTTTTAAAAGAAAACCAAGATTCGGTGTCTAGGGACTTGCTCGAGGTCTTTATGTTTTCTCTTTAAACATGTTTCACAGGAATTTGATACACATGGGGTCTGTATCCTGAAAACATGACCAACCGAGTAGAATTCCCAGCACAGAACATTGATGCTCTTGGGAACAATCGCTTGGGACTATCTTAGGGAATGACTGTTCCAGAGATCTGACTCTACTTGTGGGGCCTGGCCACCGCACCTTCACTTTGATAGTGGAACCCTTAGTCCCACTTGTCATGACACTAGCATGGTGCTGTTTACAACACTCATTTCATGAAACAGAGCAACTGGATCTTTGTATTTTTTTAAAAAATCATGCGTAGAATATTTTGGTTTAACCATATAAATCCTGGAAAATAATCACTCAATAGTATACAATGGAAACCAACGTTGGAAGAGCAAAGAAAACGTAACATGAACTCGATGAATGAGAAGCTTAGTGAGAAAAAAAGAGCACAAGCAGAAAGCCAGCTAGCATGTTACTAATTCATATTTAATTGACCAGCACTGTACTTGTAGGTTCCCATTTCATAAAGTGCTATCCCGCAATACCTCATCTGCCCATCACAACAACTGATATTATTAGTTATCTGCAAGTGACAGAAAACTTGCTTTAGACAGATCTGGGTTTTCTTTTAATAAGAGGCCTAGAGGTGGCATTCCAGGACAAGTGCAGTGCCCAGCGGTGTCATCAGGGATCCAGGCTTCTCAGACCTTCTGCTTCCCCACCTTACCATGGGAGCCCCTCACTCTCATGTGTGTCCCCTTCTGGTTGCAAGACAGCTGCTCTGGGCCTCACACCCGTGCTTGAGGCTGGAGGAGGAAAAGCAGGAACAGGCAGCTGGCATTTTGCTTTCATCAGAAGGCAAAAGCTTTCCCGACAGACCTTTCATTGGCCAGACTGTCTCTTGGCCATCCTAACTGTAACAGAGTAAGAAAGCAATTATTTAGCTCTTACAGCTTGTCCGTGTAGAGGTAAGCAAGAAAGGAGTGCACCAATTTAAGATGAGAAAGCGAGTGTGCCGTTCTACCCGGTCACCAGGTGGCAGGGCTGGATCCAAACCTGGCTTCCACAATTCCAGCACCCATGCCATTTCCACCGTGCTGCTCAGCTGCTATTAATTCTGCCACCTGGAAAGTAGGTCAGAGGATGACTCTCAAAAATGCACAGCAGGAGGATATATTCTAAACGGATCACTTTTTAAACCAAGTATGTTATAATCATGTATCATAGGATATCTGTATTATTGTTGTTTAATAAAAATCGTCATTATGCCATTTTTATAAATATGATTAACAACGAAGCCTTAAAGATAATGATTATTATTTATCACTGCAAACACCACAGGAAAATACTTAATTTTCAACAACAGGGATTTGGTTGAAGAAACTATACTATATCCATATACCACGAAGTGAAACGGTCAGAAGTAATGTTTCAGAAGACTATGGATACTTATAAAATTTTGTTAAATGAAATAAGTAAATTATAAAATAGTACAATGTCACTGCAATTTTTAAATATATATTTTATACATTAAAGCTAGATATAAATATAGCAAAATGTTCATAGTGATCATATTTAGGTGATAAGAATGCAGGGTCTTTTGGTTTCTATCTTTGTATTTTTTTTTTTTTTTTTTTGAGTTGGAGTCTCACTCTGTCACTCAGACTGGAGTGCAGTGGCCGCTCCCGGCCACCGCAGCCTCGACCTACTGGGCTCTGGCGATCCTTCCGCCTCAACCTTCCGAGTAGCCGGAATTACAGGCGCGTGCTACCACGCCTGGCTGATTTTTTTATTTTATTGTAGAGATGAGGTCTCGCCTGCCCAGGCGGGTCTCGAACCCGCAGGCTCAGGCAATCCACTCACCTCAGCCTCCCAAAGGCGCGGGATTACAGGCTGAGCCACCGAGCCCGGCTGATTCATCCTTTTTAGGTGGATGAGTTTTGGTTAATAGATACAGTTATGTATCCGACCAGAATCAAAATACAGAATACTTCCTTTGCCCCAAAAAGTTCCCTTGTGCTCTGTTGTAGTCACTCCCTTCCTCTGGCCCCTGGCCCTTGGCAACCACTGATCTGATATTTGTCTTTACAGTTTTGCCACTTCTGGAATGCCTCATAAATGGGAACATACAGTAGGCAGCCTGTTGTCTGTGGCATCTGTCAATTGGCATACATGTTTTTGAGAGTCATCCATGTTGCATTTACAAGTAGTTAATAGTGTGGAAGCACCATAAAAGTTTATGCTTGCTTCAGTTGGTGGATATTGGGTTGCTTTCAATTTTGGACGAATAAATAATGTATTAGTTTGCTGGGAATGCCATAACAAAGTACCAGAAACTGGGCAGCTTAAGCAATAGAAACATATTATCTAACAGTTCTGAAGACTACACGTCCAAAATCAAGGTGACAGTAGAGTTTCTTCCTTCTGAGGGTTGTGAGGGAAGGATCTATTCTAGGTCTTTCTCTGTGCCTTGCAAATGACCATCTTCACGTTCTCATGACATTTTCCCTGTATATGTGCCTGTGTCCAAATTTCTCCTTTTATAAGTACACAAGTCAGGTTGGATTAAGGGCCCACCCTGAACTAATGACATTTGTAACCACCCTATTTCCAAATAAGGTCACATTCTGAGGTTGTAGGGGTGAGGACTTCCACATATGGATGGGGGAGGTCACAATTCAACAAATAATATACCTGCTATAAATGTTTATATAGTCATACATTTTCATTTCTCTTGGGTAAATACCTAGGAGAAGAATTGCTGGGTCATATGGTAATTGTACCTTAAACTTTGTAAGAAACTGTCCAACTGTTTTCCAGAATGGCTGTACTGTTTCACATTTCTACCAGCAGTATGTGAGAGCTCTACATCCTTGCCAACACTTGGTATTGTCAGGTTTTTAAAAATTGTAATAATTCTAACCTGATGTTGTAGTATCTCATTGTGGTTTTACTTTCATTTTCCTAAAGACTAATGATGTTGTTTATCATCTGTATCTTTTCTTTGGCGAAGTGTCTGTATACATCTTTTGCCCGTTATAACAGTTAGGTTGCTTGTTTTTTATTAGTGAGTCATGAGAATTCATCATGTATTCTGTGTACGACTCCTCTAGCAAACATGTGATTTGTAAATATTTTCTCTCAGTTTGCCATTTGTCTTTTCCCTTGCTTGAGAATATCTTTTGAAAAGCAGAAAAAACATTTTTTTTTAGTTGGAGTCTCACTCCATCGCCCAGACTGCAGTGCAGTGGCACGCTCCCAGCCACTGCAGCCTCAACCTGCTGGGCTCTGGCGATCCTTCCACCTCAGCCTTCCATGTATCTGGAACTACAGGCACGTGCTACCATGCCCAGCTAATTTTTGATTTATTGTAGAGACGAGGTCTTGCCAAGTTGCTGGGTGGGTCTCTAACTCACCTCTGTCTCCCAAAGTGCTGGGATTACAGGCTGAGCCAGGGAGCCTGGCCTAAAAGGCAGAAAATTTTAATAGTGACAAAGTCTAGTTTATCTTCTTTTAAAATTTTCATTCATACTTTTTATGTCTTATCTAAGGAATCTTTGCCTAACAACATCATCACAGAGCTTTTCTTCTAGAAATTTTATAATTTTAGGTTTTAAATTTAGGCTTGTGGTCCATTTTGTGTTCATTTTCATGTGTGGCATGCAGGTTTTTTTCCCCTAAAATTTCAACAATGTAAAATTTCTGGTTCTGGAAAGATGACGTATAGGCACTAGAGATGCTAAATAAAATAGAACAAAGCAACTTTCAATGCAAAGTTTGGTTTGTAAGAAAAACAAGGACGTTTCATGGTGCAGAAACTAAAGAGGGACCTGAAAGCTGAGTGCTGGGCATATGGACCAATCCAGATAGCTGCCTATATTCTTTGGCGGGGATCAGGGACTATCAGGTTTCTCCTAATCTAGGGACTTGGGGCTAACAACCATTTGAGCAAAGGAGATGAATCTTGGGTCCACTTCAGACAGTCAGTTGTAGCTGAGACTCAATATAAAATAGGAACCCTGAAGAGGCATACCTTCAGTAAAAGAAGGTCAAAGGAAAAAAACTCACTCACCACTCAAGGAATGAAGAGACAGTTTGAGTTTGTTTAGCACCTTGCACACACTTGAGGGTTGAGTGGATAATACTTCGATGGCCCAGAAACCTCCCGTGTTTTTTTTTTTAATTAATCAGTATGTTTTTTCAAAAAATCATTAAAAAATGGATACCTGAGAATATTCTTTGAAAACTTGGCAGAATTGATGTGAAAGTGGAGAGCGACTTCTGTGGGATTCCCACAGGAAAAGATATCCCTACTGGAGATAAGTTACTAATAAAAATAGATCAAACAAGGCAGAACCCGCCAGGCCCACCACAGATGTCTGTGTAGCTTGTGTGTTGCCCACAGCAGGGACCCGTGAGGCTGAGGAGGTTGGAGCCCATAGACTGTGTGTTGTGGGGGCCCCAGAAACCGTTTCTCACCAGCACGCCCTGAAACAGGGGACTAGAGCTCACAAACTTCAGATTGTTTTTGCAACAACAACATCAGAGAGAACATAAAATAGGCATGTAGAAATAAGTGAAGACTGGCCAGGCGTGGTGGCTCATGCTTGTAAATATCCCAGCACTTTGAGAGGCTGAGGTAGGAGAATTGCTTAAGCCCAGGAGTTCAAGACCAGCCTGGGCAACATGGTGAAAGCTTGTCTCTTCAAAAACGAAAAAGAAGCCGGGCTCAGTGGCTCAGCCTGTAATCCCCCACCTTTGGGAGGCTGAGGTGAGTGGATTGCCTGAGCCCGCGGGTTCAAGACCCGCCTGGGCAGCGAGACCTCATCTCTACAATAAATAAAAAATTCAGTCGGGCGTGGTAGCGCATGCCTGTAATTCCGGCTACTCGGAAGGCTGAGGCAGAAGGATCCCCGGAGCCCAGCAGGTCGAGACTGCGGTGGCCAGGAGCGGCCACTGCACTCCAGTCTGGGTGACAGAGTGAGACTCCAACTCAAAAAAAAAAAAGAAAAACACGAAAAAGAAAAAAAATTAGCGGAGTGTGGTGGCACACGCCAGCTACTTGGGAGGCTGAGGTGAAAGGATTGCCTGAGCCCGGGAGGCTGAGACTGCCATGAGCCATGATTATAGTGATCGTGCCACTGCACTTCAGCCCAACAGACACAGTGAGACCCTGACTCAAAAAAAAGTAAAGACTTGAAATAAATACTTAAAATCCTAAGAAAATAACAAGACATTATAAAAAAGAACAGGTAGGTTATAACTTTTTGAAAAAGATAAATAAAAATATATCACTAGATTGCCCCCCCAGAGAGCAAAAGAGAGAAACATCTAACAGACAAGAAGGCACATGGTAGGGAGCTGACACACTTTGAAATGTGGTACTTTGAGTGATTGTTTATTGATAAAAAGGAGACTATTACCATATGAGAAATTCTTTAGTTTTCTCCGTTTTCTGAACAGAAAAAGAAAATTACACAGAGAAAACTGTTAAGAAGGGATCTGGACTTTAGGACTATCAGGATAAACCTCCACAAAAATGTCTTTTATTTGAGAATTAGCATTAATAGTAAGGTGATTAAATACAGAATATAATTGCTGTGAAGGCAGGTATGGTTAGAGCAGACAGATCTGTTTAGGCATTTGATACTCAAACTCTAAGTGGAATAATTTTTTAGACATTTTTATGGAAGAATGGGAGAAATATGGTGATACTTAATGGTGGAGTTTAATGGGAGAAGTGTGCCTAGCTTGTATTTGGGTGAATATATGTCTTAATTCCTACTAAAAATATGTTTATTCATTTATTTCCTTATTTTTTGAGTTGAGGTCTCACTCTGTCATCCAGGCTGGATTGCAGTGGCACGATCGTGGCTCACCACAGCCTCAACCTCCTGGGGTTAGGCAATTCTTCTGCTTCAGCCTCTTGAGTAGCTGGGACTACAGGTGTGCACCATCACACTTGGCTAACTTTTCTATTTTTTTTTTTTTCTATAGAGAAGATCCCTTGCTATATTAGCCAGGCTGGTCTTGAACTCTTGGGCTCAAGCAATCCTCCCACCTCAGCTTCCCAAAGTGCTGGGATTACAGGCATGAGCCACTATGCCCCGCCCTTCCCCCCCCCCCCACTTTTTTTCATATGTTGTGTTGCAGTCTACCTCTCCCTTTAGATCCATTAAAAAAATTTTTTTTTTTGAGTCAGGATCTCACTCTGTCATCCAGGCAGGGTACAGTGGCACTATCACAGCTTACCGCAGCCTTGACCACCTGGGCTGAGGCAGGTCTTCTGTTTTCTCCTAAGTAGCTGGGAATACAGGTGGGTACCATCGTGCCTTGCCGGAGGCCAGCTCCGGGAGGTTCACGGGGACCCGAGAAGGAGGCGTGATGAGGCGAGGGAAGGAAGAGTCATGACCAGAGTTTCTTTTCAGGCACTCTGGCAATCAAACATACCAGGTTGCGTTTATTTATAGTAAATTTTAAATTAATCATTTTTTTGTGGTTATACAATCACAAGATGATTTCATTATTTTATCACAAACACTGTATGTTCTCATGTCTTACAAGATTTATTATAAAGTTAATGATTAATACAACTTGCCCATAAACCCAAAACCGGTTTTTGTATTGACCTTATAAACTTAACGTCCTATTTCATGAAAATATATAATTTTCTATAAGGAAAACAAAAAGTAAAAAAGGACAATCAGCTATTAAAGCAATAACATGTGGATTCACACAAAACTTACCTTATCTATTCTAAATATTCCTAACTTATTTTTATAATTAAGCAATAGCAAAAAATCATTATTACTAATTATATCAAACTTAACCAATTCTATCTAATCTCACAATCTTCTATTGTATAATAGCTACATTTAATTTTCTTATACCATTAGTTTACTTTGTAGCAGATTTTTATTTTCTATGCTTTTAGAATTAAACACCATGGTGGGCTACTACGTTTAATTCTTTCCCAGAGAGACAGAGAGTTTCATTTAACATATCTGCCATCTACCCAAGCCCATCTAACCATGTCTTAATCATAAGCTCCGGTGTAAGGTAAAGGAGGACCTAACCATGATAAATCTTGCATGCTGCTTCTACCCCTAGGGGCCCACCAAACTCTATTATTAATATTATATCCCATATGTTGTCCTGCTCTAATAGTAGGTAAAGGCTTAAGAGCTTATTTTTTTGGGTTCTGGTCTTATGACTAATCTGATGTTTAACTATACCTATGTTATCTGTAACAGTTTTTACCTCAGTTTCTGTTAATTCCTTATGCCACAACTTTAATAGAAAATCTCTAAGTGTTTCATTTGCCATACAGTTAAAGGTACATTTTGTTGCAGTGGATGTTACAATAATTGATTCTATTGACGGTTGGGTCGTCATGACCTCTCATATTCTTGATTTCCTGAGGTGTAGCCGATGTTGAAACATTTACTGCTTTATTACTGGCATTGTAAAGACTGTACCCTCCAATTCTGGTTACATCATTCTTTTCCGAGGGAGATTGAAACATATTATTCCTGTAAGGCAGGAGTATAACAATATAATGGGAATAACCAGGCGACCATGAGTCACAGGACAGCCATGCAGAACTTCCTCAAGACTTTCCGTGGGGCCTTGCCATGCACACGGATCCCCTCTGGGGCTTTGCCTTCCAGGGGGGGTGTCTTCATTCGGTTCCCATGCTGAGCCCCAGATTGTCATGGCCTCTGCCAGTGCCTGGCTAATTTTTTGTTTTTTTTTTTGTAGAGACAAGGCCTCACTGTGTTGTCCAGGCTGGTCTTGAACTCTTGGGCTCAAGCAATCCTCCCACTTCGGCCTCCCAAGGTGTTGAGATTCCAGGCGTGAGCCACTGTGGCTAGCCCAAAATATTTATTTAAAATAAGCAAAACAGTTGTGGGAAAAGTTACGTTCATATTTAAACTTTTCATTGTTAGAGTATCCTTCTGGTTATTCCAGTCACATCTGGAGTCAGTTTACAGCTGGAGGCCGCCCCAAATGCAAGGCTCCAATATTTACTTGGTAATATCCACTCCGCTCGCAGGCAGAATGCCAAGAAGGAAGTCATCAGTCTCTTCAGGGCTGACTCGTACTTCCAATTAGCACCATACAGCAAGGACTTCATCAACATATCCTTTCAAAGTAATATGAGTTACTGGTGAGTGGACAACGGAGGGAGAGAGGAAGGCCAGAGGACCAGGGCCTTTGGCAAGAGACAACCTGCTTACAAAAACAGGCCTGGACTGCTTTTGAAAGTCACCAAACAACAATGGGCTTTAACCAATCTTTCTATAATAAAATAAGGAAGAAAGAAGTCACTCCAGATTTTAATAGTACATTGGTTAGAATTTTAGCTGCATTCTTCTGTGAAAGCTATTTTTTCTCCTCCTGAGCTCCCCTCCTTAAATAGGGCATGCTGTTCGGAATTCAAAACCCAATGGCCAAGTTTCTAGAATAAACAAGACTTTATGGCTCTAGAATGAGCCCTGTTTTGAAAGCTGATTTAGTTTGGAAATAGGGGAGAAGGGAGAGAAAGAGAGAGTAATTCTTAAATAAAAGAATATGAACTTTAAAAATAAACAGCGAGGTTCAAATTGCCTGGATTTTGTTCCTGGCACCAGTGTCTCTCCAGGAAACCTGAGGCATGTATAATACCAAGCCAGCTTGGCTGACCCCGGAGCTGGCTGTCAGCCAAAGGAAGCCCAAGTGCTAACACAAGAAGGGGAATCGGTTGTGGGTTTGTTGTTGTTGTTGTTGTTTTGAGTTGAGGATCTTACTCTGTCGCCCAGGCTGGAGTACAGTGGCACGATCATGGTCACAGCCCACCACAACCTCTAACTCCTGAGCTCAAGCAATCCTTTGTCCTTATCCTCCTGAATAGTTGGGACTACAAGGTTTTGCTGTGTTGCCCAGGCTGGTCTCCAACTCCTGGGCTCCAACGATCCTTCAGCCTTGGCCTCCAAAGTTCTGGGATGACAGGCGTGAGGCACAGTGCCTGGCTGAATCGGCTACGTTAACAGAGACTGGTCTTAGAAGACTACGTAAGTGTTCTGGAAAAGCAGCATAATGTAAACTCTTTGGGAAAGCTTAAGCTTTTTAGGAAAACCAGGAGACAATGGACACTACTTGAAGGAAATGCATGGCAAAAGGAAAATGCTCCATTGAATCAACTGGATGGAAGAATACGTGGTGAAGCAACAGAAATGAAAGAAAACAGAACAGGGTTGGCTTTTTGTTATTGCTGCCTGATTTTCATCTGAAATGGAGGATTTTCAAACTTTCCTTTTTAAATCTGCCCTTATAATCCTGAAGAAGCCCTTTGACTTCTTCAGGTGAAGATGAGAATGAGAAGTCTCACCTTAAGGGATAGGAAACAAGTTTAGTTTGGTGCTTGCTAGCAGATGAAAGGTTAAAAAGTTGCAAAACAATATCATGTTCCCAGTTTTCTTATAAAAGAGGTCATTGTTCACTGAGCTGGTAACATTGTTTTAAGAAAATTATATTTTTTATAATGCTAGAAGATCTACTTTTTTGCTCTTCACTTTATGGAGGTAAAGAGAACTTTGACTTGTCTTAAATGCTTTGAAACAGTTTTGAGACTGCAGTAAAGTGTGGAAATTAATGAAGTTTTAAACATTGTGTAATTTAGGGTTAAACCTGACCTTTTTTTCCCTTTTACCCAAATTCCTAACTAAAAGGTTTGGGGAATCACTACCTGACCAGGACTCACTAAACAGGTTTTATTACCCTATATCCTAAAGGTTGCTTTCCAACCAACTCTGGCATAAGGTAACAAGTAAAGAAGGTTGATGGCCCTGCAAAGCCATCCTCTGTGGATTCCCAGATTCTGGGAAGCCTTGCAAGGCCCCAACCTGTCCTCCTCCCTGAAGTCTGCCATATGTAGCACTCCGTCTACTATCAAAAGCCTGGAGTTTTCCACCACCTTATCTTTTATATTTTTTTTTATTTTTTTTTTAACTTTTTTTTGAGTTGGAGTCTCACTCTGTCACCCAGACTGGAGGGCAGTGGCTGCTTCCGGCCACCGCAGCCTCGACTTGCTGGGCTCCGGAGATCCTTCCGCCTCAGCCTTCCAGGTAGCTGGAACTACAGGCGTGCGCTACCACGCCCGGCTCATTTTTGATTTATTGTAGAGATGAGGTCTCGCCAAGTTGTCCGGGTGGGTCTCGAACCCGCGGGTTCCCAAAGGCGCGGGATTACAGGCTGAGCCACCTGTAATCTGCCTATGGCCTGCAAGCCCCTGCTTGGAAATATCCCTCCTTCCTGGGCCAAACCAATGAAGATATCACATTTCTTATAACTTCTGCCTTCTTAAAATGTATATAACCAAGCCACCCGTAGGCCGTAGTGGGCATATGTTTTCAGGACCCCCTGAGGTTGGGTGTACCCGGGTTTAAGTCCTCAAGTTTGGTTCAAGAATAAACCATCTTAAATATTTTACAGAGTTTGGCATTTTTGTGAAAACAAATTGGTGCCCCAAAATATGGGCTTCACAGAGACTTCAGGAACGCCCAAAGAGTTGCTCGAACTGGGAATGAGATAACTGCAGAGACCATTGCAGCCCCACGACTTTGTGCTTGTCCTTGGTGGTCTTGGTGAGTTTCTGCTGAGCCTCGGAGTTCCTGCTTTAGGCTAATGGTCCCTGGTTTACTCTGAGAGGCTTTATCACTTCTTAGGAAGTAGTTTGGGATTCAAAGATTTGTTTCTGTGATGCACTCTAAAGTGCTCTCTCGACATCGCCTTTTCTCCTTTCCACAAAGGAAAAAAAAAAAAACAAACCCAGCTGTCTTGTCTGAGTACTCGTGTGAGGAACAGAACTGTCATTTTCGCAGGTCAGTGAGAGACTGACTGACTTGCTTAGCTCCGAAGAGAAAGGACGTTTGCTTCTCCCAGCGAAAGGCACCCCAGGTGTCCGGGGGCTCGGGGGGAATGTCTGGGGTGTTGACACCCATGCCGTGGTGCTGCAGCCCTACAGGGAATCCCTCCCCCCCAAATTAATTTTAAAAGGTTCGTCCAGGAAATGCGTATAAGAGCTGATCCCTCAGCGTTCCTAGCCTTCTCAAAGGTAACAGACCTCGGAAGAGAAAACTGCATACGTGAGTGTGTGGAAACAACTCTGGGGTGAAACATCCTGAGTCCTGCCTGGTATGGAGACCCGCTATTGTCTGTCCATATTGTCACAACCCCCAGAGGAGGGCATGGCAAGTATTTGAGCGCTCCTGCACGTACCCGCATTCCTGAGAGTTAACAAAACTGGACTTCCCCTTATCTCCTATGCACTCTCAGTAAGTAACTTCAAAAAACACTTGACTTCTCTGCAGACTGTGCCTAATTAACTGAGAGATGTAAATCTCCAATTACTCCCTTTTCTTTAGAGTCACAGGTGTGTATAACTTTTGTATTAATGTAATCATGTCTTGTGATCTGTATAACTTTTGCATATAACAACGTGTATGATGTAACAACGTATGTTGTCTTAGGCCCTGTTAATTCCCTTTACTCTGTGGTAAGTTTGATTAACGTTTCTAACAGGTGTTACTGATAAAAAGCTATGCGATACCTCTGGTAACCGACGCCAGGAAATGTGGACCATGAAATGTTGTTATTGACAACATGTGGCAGTACCTTAGGTTCTATACAGTGCTCTATTATGTAGTCAATGGATCGATATCAACTACCCTGAATTTACAAAAGCGGACTGTAAAACTTGAAAGGGAGCAGAACCATTTTAAAGAGGCCAAAAGCCTACTCTGCTCCCTGGATTCAAATTCAGAAATAAAATTATTTCAACCAGTTTCCTGCCCCTTTGATTTATTGGTCTCAAGGGAGAGCAGCTGAGTGTTACTCGGACCATAACACACCCACAAGCAGCGCCCTCTGATCCACAGCACAAAACCCTAGGCCACAGCTTAGTTCCTCCTTTTTGGTGGGGAGAAAAAGGAATGGGAAATTCTCTAAAAGAGAGAAAAGGCATCCCAGGGTGTTTTATGGCATTCCCGGTTTTCTGGGACTCCAGCTGGTCAGATAGTAAGGCTTTTTGCTTGTGTGCACGATTTGAAATTGAACAAATTACAGCAAGGAAAATTCAGAGCTCAAATGGTTAACCAGCAGCTATAGGGTTAAAATCTTCTTATTTCTGTTTCTCTTTTCTTCCTGCCTCTTTGTGTGTGTGTGTGTGTGTGCGCGCGCGCGAGCCCGCGCTGTTTACTAAGCTGCTGGTGCTGAGATAAAACTCACTGTTTCTGGGTTACTTGGAGATTTTGTCTTACACTGCTAAACCAGTTCTAACTAAGAGGTAAACATTGGAAACTCATTTGAAACTTAAAAAGAAAAGAAAAAAAATTTTAAAGAGAGGTTTTAAAAATCAAGCTGCCATGGAAACTGTTTTACCCAAGTTTTTATCCACAGCCCTTATTAGATTACCTATTGGAGAAACAGAACTTGGCCATGTAAACAGGTTCTAATTTTTCAGAGGTTTAATTTGGATTCAGCTATCCTTTATAAAATAGTGAGTTTGTTGCTATTTTGGCTAGAATTTCCAAGAGAAAAGCTACTGGATTTGTGTTTGTATGAGTGTATGTATGTTTAAATGTGTTTATGTACATGTTATGTGTTGTGTCTAGGATGCAACCAAACTGACTTATAAGTAAACGAGTACTCATAAGTTAAATAAATACATCTAAATGCTTTCCAAGTTCATGTGACCTTAATGATTTTGGTAAATAAAAATGGTTTTAAAATCATTGATAAAATAGAAATGCCTTCAAAATTGTCAACATACAGTTCCATCTGGGTCTAATGATTAGAGAAGTTTTACATTTGTCTCTGCAAGATATTTTAAGGTGTCAGGGTTTGACATGAAGAATATACAACTATAAGCCCCGCCAAAAATAGAATGATCTTTGTGTGTACAATTTTTTTTTGGCAAGTAAGACTTATTTAAGATTGTGGATTCAGTGAAAACAGCTGAATGTTCCGAGTTATTGGCAAAATGCCCACATATTTGACGTTAAGTTTCTTACTTAGGTGGATACCTGATATTCACAGGCTAAAAAATGGTTAACAGAAAAAATAAAATGATGACTAGCTTTGTCTAAAATCTGTTTTTATACGTTATTAAGCAAACTGATAATACTGAATAAATTGAGTAAATAAATAAGATAATACTTATAGGTGTCCTTTAATGTGATTCGAAATATTAAAATGATTTTGGAAGCTCAATAAGGTGACTTTCAGTTGAGAAAGGGTTATGATATGAGGAAACATGTTTCTAAAATTGTGTTATGGTTCCCATCTATAAAATGCTAGTATCTAACACAGTTCAGAATTCCTTGCTTCCTAGGTCTTAACCAAAATTTAAGGTTACTAAGAATAAGAATTCTAATTAATATAATTCTGGAAATAAAATATGTCAAAGAAAGATGTGTTTCTTATTTTAAGAAGTTGATTATAAAACATAAGTTGTATTCCTATTTTTTAAAAAAATAATTTTTTCTAATTTGGAGGTTACTTAAAGGTTAATTCAGGTTATAAATTTGGAAAAATTATTTATAAAAGAAGGTAAAAAGGAAACAGTAAGCAGGAGAGAGAGATGCGAAGGAAGTTGTTGGTATAAAGATGTATTTTTGGTAAGGAAGGTTATAAAGAAAGGACAATTTTATTTAAGAAAGGATTTTATATGATGAATTTTTGTCCTAAAGTAAAATGACTGGACATTTAAGAAAGAGGGAAGTATTGGGCCAAACAGAAAGTCCAAGCATGTTGTAGATGGTCTATGTAATTCATGAAAGGAATTTTGTTCGTAATTAAGTTGGTTATTATAATAGTCTTTCTAAATTTTGTTCCCCCATGTTAAAACAAGATTTTCTTAAGGTATTACTTTACTCTTAATAAATTTACAAGAGGTTTTAATTTTTGATTGTATAAGCTGCTTCTTTTTGAAAACTTTTCAGACTTGTATCTCAAAAGCTTGATTTTTATTGCTTTTATCTGTTCTTTCCCTGAGAAGGCTTGAAATAATAACTCTCTCCTTCAGCTTTTTGTCTGATTCTGTAACTTTTTGTTTTCCCTCCAGTTCTAACTATAGTCGTGGCCTGAGGTTGAAATGTTTTTATCTTGAAGGTCTAGAAAAGGAATGTTTTCCTCCAGTATAACTTAATACTATATTCTTGGCCTTTCTTCATATGTCTAAACTTTTACATGTAATCAGTAAACTTTTTATGTTGTTCCTAATAGTCACGTATTACCTCTTCAGTACCAGTTTATTGGTTCTTGTTTCCTCCATAATGTAATATTCACTCAACCCTAGATGTGTTCTTTTCATGTCTGATTAAGTCAGATATATTTTCTCATCTGACTTCCAGGTTATCTAAATGGGTTCCCATAAGGAGAAAAACAAAAGGGTTTTCTTCTCCTTTTTGGTAACTGGCCTAAGAAGCAAAGGCTTTACGTTTCATCAAAATAATTCTTATGCTGTCTTTATTACGTTTTTGATCACTTAGGAAAACTGAACTTTAAAAAGGTTAAAGTTTTTACATCCATGTACCTTTTGGAAAATGTTGTTTTGAAGTTTAATCACCTCAGTTGAATGAATAACTATTATTTTTACAATAATCTGTGTTTCTATTTTAATCAAATATTCTTTTTTTTTTTTGAGTTGGAGTCTCACTTTGTCACCCAGACAGCTGAGTCACCGAGCCCGGCTTTTAATCAAATATTCTAAGCCTTTTACATCTTTAATAAATGTTCTGTTAACTAATCTTTATGCTGTTAAGTTTAAGGGCTTTGGCTCCTGCAACTGAAAAAGGCAGTAACTCTCACTAAATCCTACCAATCAGGGCCTCATCTTCAGGCCCTGGAGAAGGTGAACAATCAAATAAACTGCTTTAAGAGACACAGGGTGGCTGGGTTGGGTGGCTCAGCCTGGAATCCCAGCACTTTGGGAGGCCAAGGTGAGTGGATTGCCTGAGTCTGTGGGTTCGAGACCCACCCGGGCAACTTGGTGAGACCTCATCTCTACAATAAATAAAAAAAGTAGCTGGGAGTGGTAGCGCGCCTGTAGTTCTGGCTACTCAGAAGACTGAGGCAGAAGGATCGCTGGAGCCCAGCAGGTGGAGGCTGTGGTGGCCGGGAGCACTAACTTTGAAAGATTAAATCAGTTCAGTGTGCTCAAGCCTGTAATCCAGCACTTTAGGAGGCAGAGGTGAGAGGATTGCCTGAGCTAAGGGGTTCAAGCCTGGGGAACTTGGCAAGACCTTGTCTCTACCATAAATCAAAAAATTAGCCGGGCGTGTTAGCACACGCCTGTAGTTCCAGCTACTTGGAAGGCTGAGGTGGAAGGATCGCCGGAGCCCGGTGGGTCAAAGCTGCCGTGGCCGTGAGCGTGCCACTCCACTTCAGCCTGGGTGACAGAGTGAGACTCCGATTCAAAAAAAAAAAAAAAAAAAAATTAATTCAGCCGGGCTCAGTGGCTCAGCCTGTAATCCCGTGCCTTGGGAGGCTGAGATGAGTAGATTGCCTGAGCCCGTGGGTTCGAGACCCGCCTGGGCAACTTGGCGAGACCTCATCTCTACAATAAATCAAAAAATTAAGCCGGGCTCGGTGACTCAGCCTGTAATCCCGTGCCTTTGGGAGGCTGAGGTGAGTGGATTGTCTGAGCCCGCGGGTTCGAGACCCGCCTGGGCAGGTGAGACCTCATCTCTACACTACGTCAAAAATTAGCGGGGCATGGCAGTGTGCGCCTGTAGTTCCGGCTACTTAGAAGACTGAGGCGGAAGGATCGCCGGAGCCCAGCAGGTCGAGGCTGCGGTGGACAGGAGCGGCCACTGCACTCCAGTCTGGGCGACAGAGTGAGACTCCAACTCAAAAAAAAAAAAAATTTCAGTATTGTCTACAAATTAAGCATTA
Source organism: Carlito syrichta (assembly GCF_000164805.1). Lineage (NCBI taxonomy): Eukaryota > Metazoa > Chordata > Mammalia > Primates > Tarsiidae > Carlito > Carlito syrichta. The sequence goes on along the minus strand of NW_007246395.1, from coordinate 406,830 downwards.
ATATCAAAAGCACACTAATGCAAGATCAATTCTGAACCTGTCAGAATACATTGATCTAATAGAAAATTATAGAAGTTATAATAAGATTATAAAGATCTTACCTTTTGGTTGAACTGATTAAAATTATATAGATTTATTTTTAAGGTTTGATTAAAATTTGCATTGATGTTAATGATACATGAATGCAAAGATAAAATTTGGTTTCATTTTTCAACAAGCTTTATTTGTAATTTCAGGAGATAACCAAAGGTCTTATTTAACTTTTAAGGTAAATATATATATCTATCTCAGATTCAGTTTGCCCTTACACTTTTTTAGTGTTTAAAAAATAAGTCTCCTCTATCAATGAATAAGGGCCTTTGCTTTAAAATTTTTTGAATTATCATTTTAGCTAAATTTTACGATGATTTGTGATCCCATGTTATGCTATCATGCTTTTAAAACCTTTGATATTTGACAAGCCTTCCTCTATCAAAATTTACATTATTAAATATGAAGAGATGCCTAATTTTCTTTAAATTATTTCTATATATGTTCCAAAATTGTATAACATTCCTATATTCTGATATGTTTTAGTATATATTATCAATGGTAATAATGATTATGTCATTACATGTCACAGAAAAACCAAATTTTCATATTAATGGTGCTTTTGACAAGGTCTTTTGTCATTCACAATTGTTTTACTTTAATCCCTTTCAAGAAGCAATTTAGAACCAATTATAAGACCTTGCCAGGTGCTCTCAACTAAGTCTTGTACCGCAAAATTAAAGGGAGTCAACTTTGGATTCACACCTCACGCCCCAAGCAAGCACCCGACCATATTCCTGGCCTCACCTGGTCTTCTGAACTAACTTGCTGATATCTGCCTGCGATTTAAGAAAACACTTGCCGTCTATTTAGTCACCAGAATAACAACTAAGGCAGACATCCTCCAGGGACATCAGGCCAGGCTAGTTCTCCTGAACTCTGAAATAACTCGTCACTGTTATTATATGTCTCTTGTAAATGCTATGCCAGATACAGGAAAAGGACAAAATCAAGGGTCTGGATCATGGTAGCATGTAATACAGATCTGATCCAGGATGTTTTTTCATACTGAACTCTAGGCCTGGCTCCCTCTCCCGCGTAAACAATTGGCTGTAAAATCAAGTCATAATATGTCCTTCCATCATGGTCCAACATCACTGATGTGGACACTATTGTCACCAGATGAACAATTCTAGGAATGTGTCTCCTAGCTCCTTAGGACCTTGCCAGGCAAACAAAATAGACAACCCTAAGAGTGAGCCCTTCTAGCGACATGGAACCTCTTGCTGTTTATTGGCCCTCACATGTGTTCTAAGGAATGCTGTTTGGCCAATATAATTAAAGGCTAAACCTGATTTTTTTTTTCCTTTCACCCAAATTCCTTAACTAAAAGGCTTGGGGAGTCACTGCCTGACAAGGACTCACTAGACAGGGTTTTGTTACCTTATTACCCTATATCCTAAAGGTCGCTTTCCAACTGACTCTGGCATAATGTAACAAATAAAGAAGGTGTGTGGCCCTGAAAAGTCATCTTTTGTGGTTTCCCAGACTCTGGGAAGCCTTCAAGACCCTAACCTAACCCGTCCTTCCTGAAGTCTGCCACATACAGGACTTCAACTACTATCAAAAATCTGGAGTTTTCCACTCCCTTATCTTTTTTTTTTTTTTTTGAGTTGAAGTCTCACTCTTGTCGCCCAGGCTGGAGTGCAGCAACACACTCATGGCCACCGCAGACTCCACCTGCTGGACTCAGGTGATCCCTCCGCCTCAGCCTTCCAAGTAGCTGAAACTACAGACGCACGCCACCACGTCCGGCTAGTTTTTGTGATGTATTGCAGAGACGAGGTCTCACCAAATTGCCCAGACAACCAAGCTGTCTGGAACCTGCAGACTCAGGCAATCCTCTCGCCTTGGCCTCCCAAGGTGCCGGGATTACAGGCTGAGCCACCATGCCCGGCCCACTCCCTTACCTTAACAAAGCTTCTCCTCTACTGATTTCCCAAATTCCTTAGATAGGAACTACAAATTTCCAGTCAAAAACTCTTTGAATCTGCCTATGGCCTACAAGCCCCCATTTGGAAATGTCCCTCCTTCCTGGGCCAAACCAATGAAAATCTCACATATGTTGATTTATGGTTTCTTGTAACTTCTACCTTCCTAAGATGTGTGTAACCAAGCTACAGTTCGACCACAGCAGGCACATGTTCTCAAGACCTCCTGAAGATGGGTGTACTCAGCTTAAGTCCTCAAGTTTGGCTAAAAAATAAACCATTTTAGCATATTTTGCAGAGTTTGGCATCTTTTCATCAAGAAATTTGATGTAAAAGACACCATAGTATACTAAGTTTTTCTTAGTGGTTCATTGTTTCCAGTCTCTAGAAAAGATGAGATCTCAGGGTGTATCAGCCTCAGCACTCTTAATATTTTGGGCTGGATGTTTATTTAATGTGGGGGCTGTTCTGTGCCTTGCAGGATGCGTAGGGCCTCCCCCAACTAGTTATCAATAGCTCTCCCCCAGGAATGGAAACCAAAAGGCTCTCTCTAGACACTGGCAAATGTCCTCTGAAGGGCAAAATCGTCCCCAGTTGGGAACCTCTACTTTATCTTAATAGTGTTAAGATAAACTACGTAAGACTCACCTTCTAATTACAGTAGAAATAAAATAAGCTTGTTTGTTAATGAATATCCTCAACAATATCGAGTTTGTGGCACAGAAACTGGTGTCGAGATAAAGCACCTAGACTGTGCCTGGCTCTGTTTCAGCACTGAACAATATTAGCAATCATATTGATGGTCCAAGGTGATCGAAACCGGAAGTGGGGGAAACGGAAAGGAGGAAACTGGAGTGAGAGGGTGATGAGGCCAGGGCTTTCACAGACCCTCCACACTCAGGAACCGTGCAGAATCAGCTGACTCTGACTCTCACTTGGTCCTGGGTCAGAACTCGTAAACAGGAAGGAGGCTGAGAATGGAGCCGCCAGGCCCGGGGG
>NW_007246395.1:372190-403790 GCF_000164805.1 Carlito syrichta | reverse complement strand
TAGAAGAATCCCATGAGTTTTCAATCAAAATATTGGTTTTTCTTGTTACAACTGTCTCTAAGGCTTAACTCCATTACACACAGGGCATTTTCTGGTACCAATGAATGTTGACTTGGCTTTGTGAAAAAGACACACCCATCAGACTAGTCGGATTTATTTTCAGGATGGATTTAGAGAAAGCAGAAGTTATATTATTCACAGATTCAGTAAAGCTGTAAACTTCCTCCTATTGCATTTATACTTCCCGAAACCCACACCCATTTTGCCCATAGAGTCAATAAATATTTGGTGCATGTGAGGTACTCAATAAATGCTAAGAGTGGTGCACTTTTATTAACCTTACTGCAGTGAATATTAGCAAGGGTCTTGTGAGGTATGTTTCCTACACATTTCAAGGGAGGATACTGGATTCAAAAGGTAAGCAGTTGTCCAGGATAACCCAAGTTATTCTGACGAGTGGGCACAGGTCCTCCCTTCCATGGGCCCATGGCCCTACCTGCCACCCACCACGACTCCTCATGAACTCGTGTGCTTGAGACTGACCACAGGCAAAGCACGCAGCTCCTGGGAAACGGCAGATGGCATTTCCTCCTCACTCTTTGGTCTCTATCTCTGTTCCTCTACCCCCTTTTCAGGTTCTTGGGCCTGTCAGCGGCAGCCTACTGTTTGCTTATTCTGCTAGAAAGAGCCAGCTTGCAGGAGGCCATGGATGGCACTCTGCTCGCGGCCCTTTCAGAGAGTTCTAATGAGGAAACATCACTGGTTGTGCACCAATCACAGGGAGCTAGGGGGACCCCTTTTTTTTTTTTACATGTGTGTGTATCATTTTTTTTTTAATTTTAAGTTCGGGGATACACATGTATGTTCATTATATGGATGTATTGTGTAGTGGGGGACAGAGAAAAGGGAAAGCTCATCCACTGTTGGTGGGACTGAAAACTAGTTCAGCCTCTACAGAAAACAGCTTGGAGATTTCTCAAAGAACTAACAATTGAGTTACCATTTGACCCAGCAACTTCAATACCAGGGATCTACCCAAAGGAAAAGAAATCAACATATAAAAAAGATACCTGTACTCATCTGTTCATTGCAGCGCTATTCACAACAGCAAAATCATAGGACCAACTTAAGTGCCCACCAACAATTGACTGGACCCCGTCTTTTAAGGCAGATGCTGTGAACACGTAGATGCCCTGAGAGAGAGTAGCTGATGAACAGGACTGGCTTCCCGGGCATGTGACCAGTGCCACTCTCAGAAGGCCCCTGCACTTGGTGGTTTAAAAGCTCTGTCATTGTCTTGAAATTCTTGATATTTCATCTTTGAACTCGTGAGAGAGGAGACACGTGCGTGCCCATGCATGCCCTACACCTTGCCGTCCATTTGCAGGTACATTCTCGATAACCACCCTGCCTCCACGGCACACTTGACTTCCATGTGCTTGCACTTGCTCCAAGTCTCGCCCAGTGCAATGGACGTGGGTCCACTGGAATTCCCTGCTTGTGTCTCCTGGCCTCGTGTCAGCACATGCTCCTGTCAGCAGTGCTCCACGCATGTCAATGTGTCCCCAGCCGCTGCTGCGATGGCCCAGGAGCCAGCCTTTCCATCGGAGCAGAATGTGCTGCAAATGCAGGAAGGAGGCAAGGAATTCAGAGGAGAAGAGGGATGCGGGGGCTCTGTCAACACCTGTTGCTACTCGTGTTATTTTCTGTGGGACCAACCGCTTCTGCTAAAAGTGCTGACATAGGAGGCGAGAGTTGGACACCCCAAAGCCCCCCAGTGGCGGCCTTGTTGTGAAGAGTGAGTGCTTCTTCACTCGTGAGGGAGTGAAGGGAGGGAGACCTGGTGGAGTGAGCACAGAAGAAACAAAACCAGTCTACATGCATGCGCTGCAAAATACAAACTGTGTAATTTAGGTGATTCTGCATATAGGATAAAAGCTCTTATAGTTTCTATTTAAAACTGGCATTGAGACATATGACGGATGGTAAAATATATGATGAACGGTAGAATTCATTCTAATATTAAATTGAAACAAAATGTTTTCTTGGAATGGCAATTATTCCTACTATGCTTTAAGGAACTTACTGTTTTTCATTGAGGCGAAATACATATAACATAAAGTTTACTATCTTAACCATGTTTGAGTGTGCAGCGTGGTGCCATTAAGTACTTTCACGTCGCTGTTGGGCCGTCACCACCACCATCAATCTCGAGAACTTCATCATCTTGCAAAATTGAAACTCTGTGCCATGAAACACTCACTCCTTATGCTCCCCTCTCTCCAGCCCCTGGCAACCACTATTCCACTTTCTGTCTCTATGAAGTTGATTACTCTACATACCTCAGAGACGTGGAATCATGCAGTATTTGTCCTTTTGTGACTTATTTTACTTTAAATGAATCCCCCAGCCTTCATCTATGTTGTAGCATGTGTCAGGATTCCCTTCATTTTATTTATTTACTTATTTATTTACTTATTTTTGATTCAGGGTCTCACTCTGTTGCCCAGGCTGGAGTGCAGTGGCACGATCATGGCTCACCACAGCTCTACCTCTTGGGCTCAGGCGATCCTTCCACCTCAGCCTCCTAAGTAGCTGGGACTACAGGCACGTACTACCATGGCTGGCTAATTTTTTTGTAGAGACAAGGTCTCGCTATATGTTGCCCATGCTGATCTTAAATTCCCGGGCTCAAGCAATCCTCCCAAAGAGCTAGAACCAGAGGCGTGAGCTACAGTATCCAGCTTGGATTCCCTTCCTTTCTAAGGCTGAATAATCTGTTCTGTGTACGTTCCACATTTTGCTCTCCATTCATCTTTCAGTGAACACTTGGGTTGCCTCTACTCTGTGGTTACTGTGAATGATGCTGCTGTGAACATGGGTGCACAAGTGTCTATTGGAGCCCCTGCCTTCCGTTCTTTTGTGTTTGTACCCAGAAGAATCGCTGGGTCATATGGTAATTCCAGTTTTTTGAGAAACTAGCATACTGTTTTCCATAATGACTGTATCAATTTGCATTTCCACTAGGGTTCCAATTTTCCCACATCTTTGCCAGACTTCTGTTGTTTTGATAGTAGCCATCCTGATGGGTGTGGGCATGAGATGGTGTGTTCCATTGATTTGATGTGAATTTCCCTGATTATTGATGTTGGCCCTATTATGCTTTAAAACTAATCAAAATATTTAAAAATAAAAACGTTTTATATGTTAGTGCTTTAACACCATTGTCTTCATGTTTATGAGCAAGGTACTTCACATTTTAATTTTGCACTGAGTCCTGGAAGTTATGTAGCCAGCCCTGTATATGGGAAAGTAGGAATAATGAGAAAATGGGCTAGTCGTAATGTGGTAATCTGTGTTTATGATAGTTCTTTGTAAGGATATGTTGAGCAATGAGAAAACAGACTCAGTAAAAGTTGTAGAGATGTATTTATAAAGGAAAACTGCCTAGTGCAAGGTGAGACAACCTGATGCCAAGGATCCGACAATTGGTTGCATTTGGGTTCCAGCCTCATCTCTCACACATCCTGGTGCAAACTCTAGGCAAATCACTCAGCCTCGCTCTTGAGTCTGGGTTCCAGGGGGGCTACTGTCTAGTAGCTGGGCAGGTAGGCGGGAGCAGGCACCGAGGTAGGCCAACAGCGTCTTTAAGGCACTTGCCTCGTTCTGAGGCTACTGCACAGTTTTCAAGCAAGAGTGAAGCAGAAAATGGGCTTTAATTTTCAACGAGGGGGATCGGACCACTTCTGTAGGCCCAGGGAGTTCTGGAAAGTGTGAAGAGTAAGGATTCTCAAGTGCCTCTACCCAGATCCCTACCCCCGTCTCCAGGCCCCATTCTTCCCTACCAGGTCCCTGACTTTGGCAAAGAGGACTTGCCTAGGTTAAAAATCCATCCTTCCTGGAAGTTCTGCCACCTTACAGGTAAGGCGGGGCCTGGTCTGCAGCCCTCTCTGCTCTTCAGCCTCAGGAAATCAGGTCTTTTAAAATACTTCCGCCAGGCACAGTGGCTCACACCTGTAATCCCAGCACTTTGGGAGGCTGAGGCGGGAGGATTGCTTGAGCCCAGGAGTTTGAGACCAGCCTGGCAACATAGTGAGACCTCATCTCTACAATAAATTTTAAAAAAATTAACCAGCATTGTGGTATGCACCTGTATTTTCAGCTATTTGAAAAGCTGAAATGGAAGGATACGCAGAGCCCAGCAGGTCAAGGGTGCCATAGCTGTGATCATGTCGCTGCACTCCAGCCTGGGCAAGAGATTGAAACTCCAACTCAAAAAACAAAAAAATACTTCCAAGGAGCCTTGAGTTCTCACATATTGCTTTATGGTGGCTCATCCTGCATCTGTCATTTTTTTTCTTCAAAGCTATGCATGGTGTTAGCAGCTGCCACCCCATCCCAAAGTCCTTACACTTGCGACATCTCCTGTTCCTCTCAAGTGCCAGAGCACTGCATAAACGTATGCACGCCGTCCACGTGTGTCCCTCCAAACCATTACACTATGGTTCACCAGGGTGAACATTTCTGCAGTTGCACTGCTCCTGTACGTCAGAGACTACGGATATCAGTGCTCCACCTCCCACTGGCAGTGAGTCCCGCATGCTCTCTGATCAGTGGGGATCTTGATCCAGGATTCCATCCTTGGGACCTGTGTGTAGGCCCACACCTGGTAAGGAGTCAGGTGGGTTCCTTAGAAGCAGTCTGATACAGGGATTCTGGTGCGTGGGATTTGTTGAGTGCATGCTCAGAATCTCCAAGGAACTAAGAGATGCAGAATAAGGAAAGGGAAACAGCTAAGCAAGAATGTCTCAGGTAATGCCCAGCCTTGGTCAGACCCAAGGGTGTGTGTGTGTGTGTGTGTGTGTGTGTGTGTGGCCTCTGAGGCACATGATATGGCGCTGTCTCACCCTGAGATGAGGGGTCAGTCTTTTGGACCCCAGTACCAGTCAGTCACTGGCTCCAGGGTATCCTCAGGGATGGGGCATAGTTTCCAGGTGAAAGTGACTCCCACGGACTGAGAGCAATTCTCCAGAGAAGCGGCAGCCATGAGCCATGAGTGGCCAACACCCACAGCACTCACAACAGCTGGGAGTGGCAGGTGGGCATCAGACGTACCTTCCATTCTCTGACTCGTGTAGACTGTGACACTGGGATTCCTTGCCTTCTGGATTTGAATTGGGCTCAAAAATAGGGAAGTCCTGGCTCCAGTCACATGGAACAAAGAACTAGGCCAGGGCATTTATTCCCCTGGCTTCCCCCTGAAATATCACTGAGGCTAGCGTGCCCCTTGGCCAAAAAGTCAAGATGGTCCTCTCCATGCGACTGTGCCTTCCAGGTGTGGGTAGCCTCTCTGTTTCCTCATACCTTTAAGCCTAGGTGTCCTACTATCCCTTGAAGTTTCTTTTTTTTCGTCGACAGAGTCTCACTGTGTCATCTAGGCTGGGGAGCAGTTGCATGATCACAGCTCACTGCAGCCTCGGGCTCGAGCGATCCCTCCTCCTGCTTTAGACCCCGAGTAGCTGGAATTATAGGTATGTGCCACCACTTCAGCTTGTTTTTGTTTTTGTTGTTGTTTGTAGAGATGGGATCTTGCTACTTTGCCCAGGCTGGTCTCAAACTCTAGCCTCCAGTGATCCTCTCACCTGAGCCTCCTGAGGCGCTGGGATTATAGGAGTGAGCCACTGAGCCCAGCCCCTTGTAGTTTAAGCCCTGCCCACACCTTCATTAACCTTGCCTTGACTTACTTTGAGTGTATTGTAACTAAAACAGAATGCCACCCTGGCAGCAACTAATGGTACCAAGGAAGGTAAGGAGTTTAGTTTTTATAATAATCCATCAAAGGGTTTTAAGTAGAAGGGGTCAACAATCTGATATTTTTATTTATCTGTATAACATATGTTTTCCAGTAATTTTTTTTTCAAGAAAAAGAGACGAGGATTTTATATCTTCTGAACCCTCATATGTTTTTCTCATTTTTATTTTAGATTCAGTGGGCACACATGCATGCTCATTACATGGACATATTATGTAGAGGTAGGGATTGGGTCTCAGGTGAGCCATTCCCCAAACAGTGAACATTGTACCCATGGGTAACCTCTGAATCCCAATCCCCCCTGTCTACCCTTCTCCTTATTGGTGTCCCCAGTGTCTCTTATTTCCATCTTTGTGACCGTTTAGTTTTCACATGTAAGTAAGAACATGCGGTGATTGGATTTTTGTTTCTGAGTTAGTTACCTTAGGATGATAAGCTCCAGCTCCATCCATGTTGCTGCAAAGGACGTGCTTTCATTATTTTTTATGGCTGTATAGTGTTCCATGGTTTATATATATATACCACATTTTCTTTTATCCGGTCAGTCGTCAGCGGGCACCTAGAGTTGGTTCCATGATTTTGCTACTGTGAATAGTACTGCAATGAGCACGCAAATACAGGTATCTTTTTTTTTTTTTTGAGTCAGAGTCTCTGTTACCCAGGCTGAAGTGCAGTGACACAATCACTGTCACCACTGTGGGTGCAGGTGATCCTTCTGCCTCAGCCTTCCAAGTAGTTGGGACTACAGACGTGTGCCATCATGCCCAGCTAAATTTTTTAAAGTGTATTGTACAGATGAGGTCTTACCATGTTGCCCAAGCTGGACTCAAACTCCTGGGCTTGGTGGCAATCCTCTCGCTGCCACCTCCCAAAGTTCTGGGATTACAGGCATGAGCCACTGCACTTGACCAGGTATCTTTTTTATATACTGATTTATTTTCTTTTGTGCACTTTTTGATTTTTTTGAGTCAGAGTCTCACTCCGTCGCCCAGGCTGGAGTGCAGTGGCACGTTCACTGCCACCCCAGTGTCAACCTGCTGGGTTCAGGTGATCCTTCCACCTCAGCCTTCCAAGCAGCCAGAAGTACAGGCGCATGCTACCACGCCTGGCTAATTTTTGATTTGTTGTAGAGACGAGGTCTCGCCAAGTTGCTTGGGCTGGTCTTGAACCTGGTGGCTCAGGCAATCCACTTGCCTCGGCCTCCCAGAGTGTTGGGATTACAGGCTGAGCCACCGAGTCCGGCTGAACGCTCGTATTTTTAAGAATATTATTTGTGGTTTCATTCTTAAGTGACAGCTGATTCGGTATAAAATTCTTGAGTGACAGCTACCTTCTCTCAAGACCCTATAGCCACTAACTTCGTACTTTGATTCAGGGCTTAGAGAAGCCTGAGGCGAGCCTGATTTTTGCTTCCTTGTAGGCGGCAGGTTCTGGCCTCAATGCTTGCAATATCTCCCCCTTTAATATTATGACTCAAATACTCTATCATAATGTATCTTAAAGTGTCTTTTCTGATATTTGAAAAAATGTTTTTGTTCTATAGGGCTTTATTATTATTTTTGAGTCAGGGTTTCACTTGTTCCGCAGGCTGAAATGGCATCATCACGGCTCACCATGGCCTCAACCTCCTGGGCTCAGGTGATCCTCTCACCTCAGCCTCCCAAGTAGCTGGGATTACAGGCATAAGACACTGTCCCCAGCCCAGGACTTTCTATAAGCTTTAATCAAAGAATAACATTTTTTGATGATTGCCTTCTTCCATGCTTTCTGGATTTCTTCCACAGGAACATGTCATCTTTTCCCCCCTAGTTCTAACATAACCTTCTTGTTTACATTTCTGATCTTTCCCCTGTGTTCTGGGGCATTTCTCGGGCCTTTCTTCCACACCGCTGACTTCTTCAGTCCATCCTACTTCTAACCCGTGCAGTGAGGGGCTGACCAGTAGTGCTGCAGTCTGTTTCCTGGCAAGTTATTTTAACTTGTTCCCCCTTTAACTGACTGTCTTTATGACACAGTACTTGTGTCTTGCCTTTTATGACTTTCTAAATTGTGAGGCCAAGTCTTTCACCCTATTGCAGATGCCGAGGTGCTCTAAAAATCTGTTTTGTTGTGGTAAGCAATTTTCAAAATTATGATTTTCCTTTGCATCTTCAGGATAACTGACTCATTCATTCAACAGTTTCTTGGGCATGCTGACACTAGCTGTGGTAGTGAGTGGTTTGGATATATGAGAGAACAAACGAGAAAATCCCTCTTCTTATGAAGCTCATATTTGGAATGGGAGGAGGACAATGCACAAAAACAATTAGAAAGTACAGAATGTTGGACGGGTGAAATGCGCTAGAAACAAAGAGAGAGCCAAGGGATTGGGTGACATGCTCAGGGGTGATTTCATCGAGAAGGGTTCAAAGGAACTGTGTCTGCAGCTGTCTGGGGAAGGGCTTTTGTGGCAGGGGACACCACAAAGGAAGGCCTCCTGGCAGAAGTTACCTGGTGTGTCTGAGGAACTGTGAAGAGGGCTTACAGGCCAGAGTCTGGCCTTTACTCTGAGGAAAGATGGGAGGCCACTGGAGAGCACTGAGCAAAGGAATGGCATGCTCTCATTATATTCTGGGAGTTATTTTCACCACTCTTTTTTTTTTTTTTTTTTTTTTTTTTTGAGTTGGAGTTTCACTCTGTTGCCCAGACTGGAGTGCCGTGGCCGCTCCCAGCCACTGCAGCCTCGACCTGCTGGGCTCCGGCGATCCTTCCGCCTCAGCCTCCCGAGTAGCCACTACTCTGTTAAGAACAGACTATGGGACAGGGGTGGGAGAAGCCTGAGGCCATCAGTGAGGGATGGCAGCAAGGTGGAGCAGACCTGGGCAGCAGAGGGAAATACTTTTTGGACGTGTTAAATCTGAAAAGCATAATAATGATGTAGTAAATATATATATTTATAAATATATAACTAATCATACAGGAATATTGGATATGAGCCTTAATTCAAAAGAAGCCACGTGGGAGACAGACTTGAGTCGTGTCCGCACTCATGAAGAGACGAGGTAAGACCGCAAAGTGAACCGAGACCTGACCCCTAGAATCTCTGATGCTCAGAGTTGGGGAGCCCTGGAGAAGCAACTACTGAGGCTAGAAGAAGGCGCCTGGAAGCTCCTGTGAAGGAGGAAAGTCATCAACCCACTGAATGCTGCTGCGTGCAGAACAGAGCCGAGGTGGGTCGCTGGATTTAGCCACGCAGTTGTCAGTGGCCTTCAGGAAAGCAAGTCTGGTGGCAAATGGAGGCAGAACCTCGATGGAAGTGTTTAAGAGAATGCACAAAAAAGAACTGGAGACGGTTGGAGTTTTTAAGGAAGAAACAACAGCGACTCAGTGTGTGTGGGAACGATCCAGAGGGTAACCTTGCTTTGGCGGTGTTACTCCTACAGCCCACGTGCCCCTGTGCGCCATCCTCAGACAGGCTTGGCCGGTTGCTCAGTAAGCAGGGTGGGCGCACAGCCACTGGCCCTGCTCACTTGCACGAGGGCTACCTGGCAAGGCCCTTCTCCTCGCAGCCAAAGAGCAGGCTGAGACCTTCTCTCCACAGCAGCTCTGGCACTTCCCGGGCAACCCCCAGCATGACTGCTGGATTGAGTCACATCTGGCCTCCCGCCTGGGGCTCACTGCTGAGCGCTGGGTCATACACAACACTGTCCTCTCGTCCTCTTCTTGTGCATATGGGGCGCTCCATCTCCACTCCTGATCGCGGCACTCCTTCTGTGGTAACCCCAGACCATCCCCTCCCAACCCGAGACCAAGTTGAGTGTGTGGTGGGAGGCTGGGAGCATGAACGCTGCCTGGCTGCCTCTGAAAGCAGCACTAGGCTGCCGAGGGACAGGTGCCAGGCCTTCTGATACTTCTGGACACTAAGATGAAGGGTAGCGTGTCCGACATCCTTTCAAGTCAACATCGCCAAGGTGAAGCATGAATGTTCCACCGGGGGCTTTTCCGTAATGGAGACTTGGTGATTTTACACTGGGCAATTCCTCCAAGATTTTGTCAGTAGGTTATGTTGAGTGTAGTTTTTGGTGACAGAATGTCTTTTCTCTGCCTTATTTTTCCTCCATATACTTTACTGGAAAACTGTGATAGATTAAATCTGGGGTGACTATCTGGATGTGTCTGTTAGATAAGCTAACAGGCAACAGGCCACACATGCTGAACAAGCCCAAGGGCTTAATTTTTGTTTTCTATGAAGTAGTTTGTTTGGCTGATCACTATGGATGGACTATAAATGCACTCCTGATGTTGGCACCAAGGACACTTGGCACACTGGTAAAGATGGTCACGGGGAGCAGCTTAGTGGGGTGCACAACGCAGACACTTGCTTTTCCCACCATACACCTAAGACACCAAAGGCACTTATCAGAACGGTTTGGTCGCATGTGGGATTTATAGGCCCAAGACTTACTTTTCTCATTGTTTGATTTCTAACATTTTACTGACTAAAATCTCTCCTGGTTTACGCAACTTACTTGTAGTCTTGAAGCACTTAATAGATTGGTTTAATTGCAAGACTGCTTCAAATAAAACCACCCCGGAACACCGTCGAACCAGACATCTTCCACAGCCCTGTCCTGCAGAAGAGCACTGCTGTCTCCGGGCACAGGTGAGGGCCCCACTCTTCAGTCCGTGTTGTGCCTCCACAGGGAGCCATGAAGTCAACTCTGAGTCACTGGCATGCGGCATCTCTGTGACTTCCTCGGCACACTCGTTCAATACACATACACCTAGCACCTGCCAGCTACATGGCATCGCACAGTGCTAGGACAACAGACTCGTGGTGTGCTCTTTGGTTTCACAAGCTGACACTTTCCCCATCACTGGGTGGGTCACACCTTCCTCTCGATTCCTAGAGGCTTGTTTCCAAGCAGCTTCTCAGAATAAGCAAGAGCCAAACAAGAGTTTGTATTCCCATCCCTTATTCTACTTGATTTCCAGGGAAAAAAATCAGAATAAGGCTAACATTAAATTTATAGCAAAGCCCGAACCATCAGTTTAAGGGATGGTGCCATTTGTCTGCAACATGGAAAACATGACAATAACTGGATCAAGAAGCAGGGCACCTTCCAGCTCCCCAGAAGCCACAGTGTCTTTACGTTGCTCTGTGGCAATTTCCTGAACACATTTTTGTTTTTACTTTTTGTACTACAACTCACTCTAACAAATGCAGAAATGCTTTCAGAATGAATCATGCTTACTCTTCCACACACAGAAAAATGGATTCCAATCACATGTGAAAACAGAATTAGATGAACAGTCATCCTTGACTTAGAAATACCTTGACTCAATACAATTAAGGACATCTAATGGCATTTGTTGTCACATGGAAAACCAATTTCTTGCATATTTTCTAGCCAGAGTGTATAGACAAATATAAATACAGAGTCAGTGTGGGCAACAATGTTGACAGGACATCAGGCATATTTAGGAGTGCATTTCCAATGAGGAATTTCAATTTCTTTTTATTCCTGCCTCCTTAGTCTGTACACATATACACATTTACAGGGTGTCCACATAGTAAAAGAATTGAAAGATGCTAATTTCTGCTATAAGAATGCTGAAGTTATAACTTTTTAATGCAGGTATTGAAATGCCCAGAAAGCCTATACTAATAGGCAATGCACAGGAGCACTAACATGGTATTTCTATATCTGATGCATTAATTATCCTCCTTCCACTCTAGATAATATTCCATCTTCAATATTGAACTTTCCTTTAATCAAGAAATCCCCCAGTTTATAAAATCTGAGGGCAATTTATCATGAACTTTGCAGTAAACCATAGTATTACTGAGATATAATCAGAAGGAGGAACCAGTTAATTAGCATTATCACAAAACTGCTGCAAGGCAAGGTTTCTCTAGTTGAATCAGAAAGGTATGCATTCAGGCATAAAAATAGTGGCCTGATTTCACTGAGTATCAACTAGTATTTGCGAAGCTACTTGAGTTTTGCTTTGATCTTCCTTGTTGTTAAATAATGATAGTTTTCATGGTGGTAAAACATCATTTTTCAAGTGTAGGATGATCTGAGCTGAACGGGAAAGAGTAAAGGTAGGCCTGGCATCATTTCAACAGTGTATTTTTCCTCTGTTTTTGATCTTACGAAGCTCTTGTCTCCAAGGTTACCACAATGAAGTAATGAGCATGCCAGCCATTTTAAGGGGCTCGAGATTAATCAAGAAAAGAAGGACGAAGCGACAAACTGTGAACCAAGGTACCATGCTTCAGAGATCTCAGTGCAGTAGCAATGTTTAAATACGAAGACAATTACATACACGCAACACTGTCACATACGTATTTCCTTTTTTGTGATTAAATTTCTTAAAAATAATTTTACTTTTTGTAATTATTTCTTTAAAAGTGGCATACTTTATTAAGAGAAACACTGGAAATATGGATTCTTTTTGAGAAAGACTTCCTCTTCACTGATAGGTATTACAGAAAACCAGATTTCTATGCTGAGCAATGGAGTAATGGAGAATTAACCACTTATGAGTCCAATTCTAATCCACATAAAGGACATACACACACATGCTAAAACTGATTCATCCTTTCAGTTAAAACATTTCCATTCCTGAACAAATAGCTACTGACTGGGTATCCTATTTTGTCAAAAAATGGTCTAGCAGCTCAGATGCTCTTTACGTTAATTGACACGCAGAGTGGAGACAGCAGAGATGACGCTCCACGGAGGGAAGACCTCTATCTCCTACAAGGACAACATCTAGCGATCACGTTTAGATTGCCCAACATGCAGATGTTTTGAGTGTCTCTTACTCAGCTTTCTCCCTTCAAATATCTTTCTATTCTGAACAGAACAGTTTTGCCTCCTAGGACTACTCCTGTAGAATTTAAAAAAACAGAAAAAAACCCAAAAAACCCCATAGTCTATGTTTCATTCATTTTGAATGAAAATGACCAAAGAAAGAAAACCTGTACAGATAATTTGCCCTCATTTAAATAACAGTAATTTGTATTGGCCCTATTTTAATTTAGGGAATTTTATATATAGATGCATCTCTCTCTCTTTTTTCCTCAAGATGTTCATGTGCAAAAGTTCCTGAAGAAACACCACTTCTATTATAAAGTTTCCTCCCTTCACACATTAGGAAACAACGGACAATGCATTTATCACTTTGACTTGTTTAAACCATATACAAAGAAGTCGGCACACATTTGTTTTCTTTTTCTTGTTAATTTAGTTTTTTATTTTTTTGTAGGGACAGAGTCTTACTATGTTGCCCAGGCTGGTCTCCAATTCCCGGGCTCAAGTGATCCCCCTGCTTTGACCTCCCAAGGTGCTGAGATTACAGGTGTGAGCCACCGTGCCTGGGAACACATTTTTTTCATTGTAAAAACAGGCTAAGCTGAACGGTCACTCTCTAGCATCTGGTGCTGACAGATCAGCCTGTACACAGATTATCCAGACTCCTGACTAACTGCTCATTACTGTTGGCTGACCTGACCCTTGACTGTATAGCATGTGCCTCCCCAAGGATGATGAGGGAATGCAAGGACATAAAATACAAAGCGGGGTATTTCGCTACTGTCGGCACTTTTGGTAAAAGGTATCACTGAGGTTAGAAAAAAGTTGTCAGCAAAACAAAATTAAGGAATAAGTTACCTGTGGGGTTTCATTTACTCATATTGGGACGGACAGGTCCCTCCTTATTAGAGTTTAACTAAAAACAGACTGAACCATGACTGGGAGCTATATATTGGTCATTTCCAAACACTCCAATGGCATTCTTCAAGAATTTTATCATCTCCAGTTTTATAGTGCCATACTATGCTTTTCACAGTTTACATTTCCTATTCCATAATCCAAATGCCAAAAAAATACTACACATTCTCTTATACAGTCAAAAATAGGTTTACTGGAATGTTTTTAGTTACAGTTGAAGGCAGCAACATTTACAACATTTAGCTACACCATAAACATGTGGAAACTGCTTGCAAAACAACTGCAATATGAAAGAAATGATACTTTTGCAAATATTAACAGAATGGTTATGCATCTCTTTCCGCATGATGATCTGGTGCTCCACATAGGCTTCCTGACCCCCAGCCCGACCCACAACTTAATGCAACAATGCAAGTCCTCAAATATCAAATACAAGTCTCAAATATCATCATCAGTGTTTAACTATATACACAAACAATGAACTGGCAAGTATAGAGTTTCAAATCAGATCCTTGGAATATGGCAAAATAGAGGCTGGTTATCTTCGCCCTAAACATAATTATTAAAAGCATATTTTATTAGAAAGGAAGAAGATAATTGGACATTCTCAGTGCTCCAATTTGAAGTGATACTTGCCTCTTAGTTTCTTGAAAAAGAAGTTTTAAAAGTTATATACATAGATTTCATTTAAATTATGCAGCCATCTTTTATTGTCCCAGATCTTGTTTAATGAAGATCTCTGTCATCAAATCAAGTACGGTATTTCATAACTATAAGAACTGTAAGAGAAAAAAACGAAAAAAAAATCAAAATCAGATTCACACGCTACATCAGAAGCAATATTCCTAAATGTAGCTGTGTCTACTTTTAGAAATGAATAATGAGAACTGCACTTTTATCTGAGATAATAGATAGCAAATGGGAAAGAAGAAACAGAAAACATAAAGCAAATATCTAACACTGGCATCTTGATCAAATAAACTGACATAACCATTGTTTGCAACTGCTAAAATATTATTTAAAATTTTAATCACATAAGACAGATATTCACAATATATTTATTAGAAAATATCTATAATCTTAGTTTTTAAAAAACATGCTTATATGTTAACAGAAAAAGACTATAAGTGTATATAATAGTTATGTTAGCGGTAGCTATCTCTGTATGGTAAGATTATAGCTGAATTTCATTCCTTCTGTGTGCTATTTCACGTTTCTAAATTGTCCTCCATTACATGGTTGACTTTTGTTTACTGAGGTAGTTATATTCTATAAAGTCACTACAAACACTAAATTAGTGAACAGTGAGCCACTACTCCTAGCGAAAGAATACGGTTAAGTCCTATGAGCTTCTGGCTACATTTTTGTCAATCAATCAACATATAATATTGTTTTACGTGTTCCTGCGTAAAGACATGTTATTTAATGCACATTGTTGACTTGACCCTGTAGTGACAGTAGCCTCATGGCCTGCAGCCTAGGACTCACGCCTGCAGTCTCCCCAGCATGTGTATCTCCCCACTAGGGCCCACTGCAGCCTTCCTGCACTTGGCAACACTAGACAGTAGTGCAGCCTGTGCCTGGGGGCCATTTACATGGTGAATTCACCAACAAAAAGCACAAAAATGCAGAAAACGTGGCACTAAATAGGCTACCAAAAAAACACCTTCACATTATGAGAGCTGAAATAAAAAGGCGAGCTGGCCTTGCTTGACCACAGCTGGGAATGTACAGTTCAGGAGACTAAAATTCTTTTTTTTCTCTTTCATTATTTTTAGAGTCGGAGTCTCACTCTGTCACCCAGGCTGGAGTGCAGAGGCACGCTTATGGCCACCGCAGCCTCGACCTGTTGGGCTGAGGTGATCCTTCTGCCTCAGCCTCCCAAGTAGCTAGAACTACAGGCATGCGCCACCACATCTGGCTAATTTTTTGATTTATTATAGAGATGAGGTCTCGCCAAGTTGCCCAGGCTGGTCTCGAACTAGCGGGCTCAGGCAATCCTCTCACCTCCCAAAGTGTTGGGATTAAAGGTGTAAACCACTGAAACCAGTCGCGACTCAGATTCTTTGTTGCTCTGAACATGTCTGCAAATGATGGTGAAAATATCATGAGTACTGACTTTGGGGTTACAAATAAATTTGAGCTGGTAAGTGAATTCACAAACACAGAATCAGCGAATAACAAGGATCGACTGTATCTCTTGGTAACAAAACATTTTTCTGTTTAAAAAGAGGATCACATAATACAATTTTTCAAATGGGTATTTTTAGAGACTTTCTACATCTTCATAAAATCTCTATAAGCATAGGTAAAGGGACCTTGAAGAAAAGGAGATATTAAAAGTGATCTGATCTTCAAAAGAACATTAAGAAAAAGTGGGGAAAAGGAGATCCGCTTTAATGATTGAAATCAAGCTCAAATCCAGAACTAAAGAAAAACCAAACAACAACAACAAAAAGTCATCTGGATTTATCCTTCCAAAACAACATTGTAAGATACACACAGCTGAAAGTATAGAAAATAGAAAAATTAATGTTCTGGGCCTGAGTGTAATAGGAACCCAATATGACCTTGAACAAATCACTTAGCCCTGCATTAGGTGGTGAGGGTGGGGGTAGGACACAGGTTCCCCTTGAGAATCTGACAAAAAATAGACTCCTTCCCCATAAAAATGTACATATGCATATTCACATAACATTTTACATGTATTTAAGAGCATTTTTAGAGATCTAGATTCTAGGTTGAGGGCTCTTGTCTCAGGGCAGAAGCCATCATTCAATCCTGACATCAGACATACTAGGTCAACTGAAAATACATTTAAAAGGGTACAGGGAGGGTGTCGTGGCTCAAGTCTGTAATCCCAGCACTTTGGAAGGCCGAGGCAAGAGAATTGCCTGAGCCCAGGGGTTCGAGACCAGTCTGGGCAACTTGGTGAGACCTCGTCTCTACAACAAAATTAAAAAGTAGTTGGGTGTGGTGGGGTGCACCTGTAGTTCCAGCTACTTGGAAGACTGAGGCAGAAGGGTCACCAGAGTCCAGCAGATTGAGGCTGCAGTGGCTGTGAGTGTGCCACGGCACTCCAGCCTGGGCAACAGAGTGAGACTCTGACTCAAAAAAAAAAGGAATTAGGTCAGGCGTGGTGGCTCATGCCTGTAGTCCCAGCACTTGGGGAGGTGGAGGTGAGAGGATTGTCTGAGTCCATGGGTTCAAGATAAACCTGGGCAACTTGGCAAGACCTTGTCTCTACAATAGATCAAAAAATTAGCTGGGCATGGTGGTGCACGCCTGTAGTTCCAGCTACTTGGAAGGCTGAGGCAGAAAGATCGCCTGAGTCCAGCAGGTCGAGGCTGCGGTGGCCATGAGTGTGCCACTGCACTCCAGCCTGGGCAACAGAGTGAAACTCCGACTCAAGAAAAAAAAAAAAAAGAAATTAAAATGAACTCCAAAACAAATAATACCCACAAGAAGCCATGATCCAGTAAATACTTACTGATAATCACTAGCAAGAGGATACCAGCAGCCAAAGCCATGACAGCTTTTATCTATAACACAAAAGAACACACAGAAGACATTAATGTTTGCCTTATTAATAAACTCAGGACTATTTGTTGCAGTATTTACTACATTATACTAAAGCATCTTATTAAACACAATAGACAGACACATTCCTTGAAAAGTTTTCAAATTTTTTCTCACATGAACCTACTGGCTGTTTCACATTCTTTTGTAAATAATCAGAATTCTCCAAACTTGAGAGTTTTTGACTGGCTGGGTTTTATTGTTCAGGGCTATACTGCACAGTAAACATGGGCCTGGACCTTTCTGTTTGTGGTTTTACATGCTTATTTCTAATGTGAGACCAGGAAAAATATATGATATTTTAGCAACTCTGTTCAAGGGTCAGGTTATGACAAATAACACAGGCAGCCAATTTGAATGGCTTAATATATGTAGTGTAAGACAGCACCATTTATAGTACTTATTCTCAAAGTATATGAGAACTTTATTAGTTTTTTACTCCCCTTACTTTCTTCTTGGCGTTTTTAATCTCCATTTTGAGGAATATATTTTAGATTCTTCAGGAATAGCCTCATTAGTAAGCAACTTGCTAAGAACATTGTATGTGTCAGTTTGATAGTTGAAAGGAGAAACCTCAAGATCAGTTCTTGGTCAGCTGCTTAATATGTAATAACAAAATAATCCAGAGAGTATATGGAAACTTTGCAATTTGGATAGCAATGGCTATTAAAATTACTAATTATGACAACCCAAAAAATACAGAAACAGATTGGATAGATGGGACAGGAACATCTTTTAATTGGGTGTTGGGGTCCATGTTATACTACAAACTAAAGTAATTTAATCATTTTTTGTGAACCTGAAACATTTCTAAAATAATTTGGAATTTTGCAGTAGTTTTTCAACTTCACTCCAATATACATTAATGTGTTCTAGGCCTAACTTTAGAAGATTTAAATGGAAGTGTCAATATCAATTTTAAAACACCTCAATTAATAGTTTTCTTTCTTGGGTTTCTAATACTGGGTAGGAAATGTTTACAACTTCCAGTGGCAGTATTGTATTCATGTAAGTCCAAAGTCCTCTTCTAAAGGACATGGACAAAAATCTGCTTATTATTACACACATAAAATCTTCAGAGCCTTCCAGATACATGAGAGGTGTCAGCAATTCTCTCTACCCACCCATTGGATAAACTGTATTCATTTATTTTTAAAGTCATATTTACTGAGGTATAATTTACATAGAAGAAAATTCATTCTTTTATTTTTGATGGCTTTTGATATTACCTAGAGATCAAATATAGGACATTTCCAGCATTACCCCAAAGAGTCCCCTCACCCCCTGTGGCAGTCAATCTCCAGTCCCACAGACTCCCTGGCTAATGGTAACCCCGATCTATTTTCTGTCCTCATGTTCTTTTTCCTAAAATCCTTCTCAAACCACCATGATGAAAATCAACACAGAAAGTGGTGGATGAGGGAAGGCAGCCTCAGATGAACAGCAGCACAATGAAGGACTGATGACACAGCTAGATCGAAGACGGCTGAGCAACGGGAAACAGTAACAAGAGGAAAACACGGGCTCCTTCAAATGGTCTTCGTAACGTTACAGAACAACGGCTTTTGCTGCAGGGTCCGTGCTGCTAGTGGTCCCCAAAGGTCCTCAAATTGATAAAACACTGTTTAAAATATAATCCAATGGTTTTTCCTCTTAAAAGTAAACTATTCCTCTGATCTGAGACCCATAAATACAAAATTAAAAATTTTTAGGCCGGGTGTGGTGGCTCAACCCTATAATCCCAGCACTTTGGGAGGCCGAGGTGAGAGGATTGCCTGAGCCCGTGGGTTCAAGACCAGCCTGAGCAACATGGTGAGACCTCGTCTCTGCAATAAATCCAAAAATTAGCTGGGTGTGGTAGCATGTGCCTGTAGTTCTGGCTACTTGAAAGGCTGAGGCGGAAGGATTGCCTGAGCCCAGCAGGTCGAGGCTGCAGTGACCAGAAGCATGCCACTGCACTCCAGCCTGGGTGACAGAGTGAGACTCCAACTCAAAAAAAAACCAACAAAACTTTTTTAGATGTGGTTTTAAAAAGCAAGGGAAAATACACACTATGATCAGCTTTCATGGCTACATGAATGAGGCATGTGTGAGGGGAGAGACTGGCTCATGAAACTTTTGTTTTTCCAAACTAGCCTACAGAAACAGCCTATTTCTATGGAAACAGAAAATTTAAAGTAAACAGAAAATTTATTCTTTAAAGAATAAAGAATTCAGCCGGGCTCAGTGGCTCAGCCTGTAATCCCACGCCTTTGGGAGGCTGAGGTGAGTGGATTGCCTGAGCCCACGGGTTCGAGACCCGCCTGGGCAGCGAGACCTCATCTCTACAATAAATCAAAAAATCAGTGGGAGTGGTGGTGTGCGCCTGTAATTCCAGCTACTTGGAAGGCTGAGGCGGAAGGATCGCCAGAGCCCAGCAGGTCGAGGCTGCGGTGGCCGGAAGCAGCCACTGCACTCCAGTCTGGGCAACAGAGTGAGACTCCAACTCAAAAAAAAAAAAAAAAGAATAAAGAATTCAGCCTGTAATCCCGTGCTTTGGGAGGCTGAGATGAGTGGATTGCCTGAGCCCGCAGGTTCAAGATCCGCCTGGGCAACTTGGCGAGATCTCATCTCTACAATAAATCAAAAATCAGCCAGGTGTGGTAACGCGTGCCTGTAATTCTGGCTACTCAGAAGGCTGAGGCGGAAGGATCGCCGGAGCCCAGCTGGTCGAGGCTGCTGTGGCCGGCAGCGGCCACTGCACTCCAGTCTTGGTGACAGAGTGAGACTCCAACTAAAAAAAAAAAAAAGAAAAAAAAAGAATAAAGAATTGGCTAGCTCCATGGCTCAGCCTGTAAAAGCACTTTGGGAGGCCGAGGTGAGTGGATTGCCTGAGCCTGTGGGTTCAAGACTAGCCTGTGCAACTTGATGAGATCTCGTCTCTACGATAAATAAAAAATTAGCTGGGCATGGTAGCCTGCACCTGTAGTTCCGGCTACTTGGAAGGTTGAGACGGAAGGATCACTGGAGCCCAGAAGTCGATGCTGGAGTGGCCATGAGTGTGCCACTGCACTCCAGCTTGGGTGGTGGAGGGAGACTCCAACTCAAAAAAATAAAAATAATAAATAAATAAATTTTAAGGAAAGGGAGCCATGAAACATGTTTCTTTCCTCAGTTCTATTTCTGAAAGTAAGAGGATTCAACAAGTAAACAGACAAAAATAAACAAATCCAAGGTAACTCTCAGGAGAAATCCTTAGCACATGGCCAAGTCAAGTGTAGAAGTCATTGTTGAACTTGAACATGAGAGACTACGATGAGTTCATGTTCAAGAGTTTCAGTAAAGCCAAAAATTATACACAGAATCAGAAAGAAAAAAGAAAAGTTTTGCTCATGTGACAGGAAATTCACTATAAAATCTTAAAGGAAACACTTTGTTTAATGATTAGTAGCCACACTTGATTTAAGAGGTAAATTCATTTCTATAAACTGTTTTGCAGGAATATTAGTATATAGTGATTCTCATTTTTTTCTTGTTTAAAATTACATTTTTTTCCTGTTTCTCTGGAATAATGAGGATTAGTGAGCTTTTTTCCTTAACCTCATTTGTCATAACAGATTCTGATATATAAACTGCTTTATTTTCCCTCTTTCTTTTCTTTTCTTTTTTTTGAATTGGAATCTCACTTTGTTGCCCAGGCTGGAATGCAGTGGCATGCTCATGGCTACCACAGCTTCGACCTGTTGGGCTTAGGTGATCCTTCCACCTCAGCCTTCCAAGTAGTTTATTTTTCCTCTTTCAGCAAAAAAAAAAAAAAAAAAAATCATATTTTTATCTAGTTCCCACATTTAAAAAAAACTTTATATAATGCTATAGAGGTTACTCCAAAGAGTACTCATAATTATAAGAAAAGTTCAAGCTGGGCTCGGTGGCTCAGCCTGTAATCCAGCGCCTTTGGGAGGCTGAGGTGAGTGGACTGCCTGAGCCTGTGGGTTCGAGACCCGCCTGGGCAACTTGGTGAGACCTCATCTCTACAATACATCAAAAAAATTAGCTGGGCGTGGTAGCGCGTGCCTGTAGTTCCAGCTACTTGGAAGGATGAGGCGGAAGGATGAGGCGGAAGGATCGCCGGAGCCCAGCAGGTTGAGGCTGCGGTGGCCGGGAGCGGCCACTGCACTACAGTCTGTGCGACAGAGTGAGACTCCAACTCAAAAAAAAAAAAAAAAAAAAAAAAGAAAAGTGTATATTTGTTATGGGATAATAAGTCCAGAGATAACTAAGTTACTAATAAAATGTGCCTTACTTTTATGAAGAAATCTATGAAAACATCCTTTTAGGTACTGCTTGGTTCCTTTAGTTATTCCTATCCCCAAAGTCATTAACTCAAGTATTGACTGCATTTCTCCCATGTCTCAGGCTCAGATGCTGTAATAGTAAGCCAAACAGTTGTAGTCCCTGTGCTCACGGAGGCTGTCCTCCAGAGACCCGAACTTTCTTCCTGTGTTTGAGCAGCGCTTGAGACACTGACCAATCTCTCTAGAATCTTCTGGTTTACTTACTTGGCATCCACGCCACCACATTTGCCTTCGAAGTTGTTTGGATCTATTGCTAAAAGCAGTTGCATTATCCGATAAGCTTTCTATATCACATAGAGGATGGAGAGAAGGATTAAACGACATAACAGGATTCTTTTATCTAGTCACAAAGACAAGAAAATATTAATTTCTACTTCTGTAAATTTATTCCCTTTTGAGCATGAAAACAACATCCTCCCTTTTCTCCATCCACAAACTCTGGCTTTCTACTGTACGCTGTAAAAACAACAAAGTAAAAAACAGCTGCGGATCAGTTTGCTCAACCCGTTTTTATTATAAGATTAAGAAAAGTCTTCCCAGGGCCTCAATGCTTATAAATAAACTTATGAATTTTGGTAAGAAAATATTCTTTAAAAATTCAAATACTTGGCATATCTCTAGAAAAAAATTACATGTGGAGGTTAGATTCTTACAAGATATCAAAAGTAACTGATTTTAAGGGAAAACAATATGAATCTTAAAAATAGTTAAACAAAACTTTTTTTTGGCTAAGCAAGTCTGTCAAGGATTAATCAGGTATTCAGTCATTTAATATTCAAACAATATTTGAGTGCCTAATATCTTCCAGTAACTGTTATAGGTATTAACACTGATGTGTGTCAGTAAAGAAAGATGACTAAGTTACCAGAGAAAGCATAAAATAAAACTATCAGAGAAGTTTGAAGTAAGTGTTGCAAAAAGCGATCAGAGGTTTTGGCCTTGGATCTATGAGAAACAGGGAGCACATCAACATGACAGGGCAAAAGAAAGAACAGCTCTACTCTTAACTCTTCAACAACGAATTTTGAAATTCTCTATTCTCAACTAAACAATAAAAGAAATAATATGGCGATAAGATGATTCAAAGTAGAGAAGCTAAAATTAAGCCATTAAAATAATGAACTTAAGAATCAAATGCCAATTTCCTAAGCCAAGACTCCAGAGAATTGGTTAGACAATAAAAGAATTCATAACCTCGCAAAACAGAGATTAATAATTCAAGAAAGAGATGAGATATCTGTACCTGATTTGTCTTGTAGTTCATCTAGTCTCTCCCCTCTCTCAATTACCTTTGTAATATTCTCTTGCATGACATCAATAACTTCATCCACCTGATTCTGAACACTAATTAAGAAAAGATAAAAAAGTATTTCTTTTCAGAATGCTTAGAATTTCTGAAATTTGTATTAGACATGATAGAGAATAGCAAATTCTCAGAGAATTATGCAACTATAAAATTTAAGTTTGAAGCTCTGTAGTAACATTCTTCCATTTGCGGGCTTGAATACTCAGATAATTAAAGACAACATAATGTAAATTAAAGTAATATTTAACTTAAAGATAGTTTATTTTTAGCCTGCTTCTGACTAGTAATGTAACCCACAAGTAAATTAAATGCACTGTCAGAATGCTTAGTAATTGCAGAATTTAGTAAAACAGCTTGACTCTAAATAGTACGTTTCATTTCAACAGGCTGTAGAGGCAGCACGTAAACACAGTTATAATTTACTTTTGAAATATACTTCATACATAAAGGCTAACAAAGGCGTCTGCCCAGCTGTGACAGAAGGTTATAAAAACTACTCAGGTCTGTGTAAGAATATAACAGGCATACCATATGGCCTAGGTGTGCAGTAGGCTCTACTCTCTAGGTCTGTGTAAGAATATAAAAAATATTCTTTCAAAAAGAAAGAAATTTTGCTGTCCTTCAAAATGAAAATAATGTTTTCATCCTTTACTACTAGATGATGGGAGTCTATTATAACGAAACTTCAGACTGTTTAATGAAGATCTATCCTAAACTTAAAAATTTAGTAATTAGGTCTCAGCTGCCTCCTTTCACTAAGGAGTTAGCTTCGGAGTACACAGAGGCATGCTTGGTTATTCAAAGTGTTCCTCTATTGCTCTAACTACAAGACAAAAAGTTACCTTAAATTACTTTATGAAATGTCAAAACAATAAAGTATTTAGAAGGAGAAACAAAGAGAACTCATAGTTTTTATAACTTAAAATGCTTAAAATACACTGGATTACTAGCCACTTTGGTCACGTGGCACATAATGACACTGGGGTCAGTGATAGGTCACATTTACAACAGTGGGCCCATAGATAATAAAACTATTTTTACAGTACTTCTTTTATGTTTAGATGCACAAATACTTGCCATTGCGTTACAAGTGCCTACAGTGTCAGTACAATCACATGCTGTAGAGGACTGTAGCCTGGGAGCAACAGGCAGCACCACATAGCCTAGGTGTGCAGTAGGCTCTACTCTCTAGGTCTGTGTAAGCACAAACTGTGATGGTCACAACAACAAAATCATCTAACAACGCATTTCTGAGAATGCATCCCTGTTGTTAAGGGATGCATGATGGTATGTAAATGTTTTGTGTGTGTGTGTGTGTGTGTGTGTGTGTGTGTCTGTATTTATCCATTCATTCATTCAGAGTTGGAGTCTCACTCTGTTGTCCAGGCTACTGCAGCCTCGACCTGCTGGGCTCAGGTGATCCTTATGCCTCAGCCTTCCAAGTGGCTGGAACCACAGGTGGGTGCTACCACACCCAGCTAATTTTTTGATTTATTGTAGAGATGAGATCTTGCCAAGTTGCCCAGGCTGATCTCAATCCCTGGGTTCAGGCAATCCTCTTGCCTCCACCTCCTAAAGTACTTGGACTACAGGTATGAGCCACCACACCAGCCATAATGTATATAGATTTACATAAACACAGATATGCAATTGTGTTTCTGGTTGGAAAAGAAGTATCAGTTGTCACTAGGGGGCTTTTAAAGACATTTCACAATATACATCTCTCCTCTGCACTCTACACCACATTGCCCTCCAAACTAGCCCAGGGAATTGAGGCTGAGACAGCACATGGAATTTTGAAAGGAATTCTATCCTTTTCCTATTACTGGGCTATTTCTTCAAAAAATCTTGCTTTAAAAACAAAATAAAACCCATTTAGACATAGGTGGATTCATAAATATTCTCAGATTCATGTGACAATTACTATGCCTGCCACCCTCCACCTGTGTGCAAAGTATTGTGTGTACCCGCAGATCACCCACACACAGACTTCTCGCGGCAGCCCAGAGTCCTATTCTTCCCATACACTATTCCACTGAAGGACATGACTGAAGCTCAGCCGAGCTGGAGCATGCAGAATTCTATTCTGCCCCAACAGATCAGGAAGAACCCTGAATCTCTAAGATGTCTTGCTGAAAGTCCTCACCACATAAGCAAAGTGCTAAAGATATCCATCCTGTACAAGAACCAAGGCACAAATATTTACACAAGTAACCAACTTATCCAACAAATAATTAATGAGCACCTACTATTTACTATTTTGTGTCCTGGGAAAACAACAATGAACAAAACAGAATAAACTTAGGTCTGAATGTACAATGAACGCACTGCATTGGCCTCAGAGTTATGAAATAGCCTGCTCTATCCATTACTCTACTTTATTTACTGCACGTAAGCATGTAAATAAGTAAACAGGTAGTAAGTGAAAGAGCCTAGTTACTGATGTACATGCTTATTTTCTGCCTCTCCCCAGTAGAAGGTGAGCTTGATGCATGCAGGGACCTTGCCTATTTTGTTCACTTTTGTAACCCCAGGACCTATAATAGTGCCTGGGGCAGAGTGGACGTCCAGTAAATATTTGCTGAATAAGGGAACAATGTGGGCATAAATCTGGCAAAGCATACCCAGTTACTTGAGAAAGAGATACAGGCAATGAGTACAGAGCCTTTCATCCAACTGTAACAGAAACAGAGCTACTGTGTATTAAGGGTCAATTGTGAAATTCCCAGGTAGTTATTTTTATCATATGGAAGTAATGATAATTAACAGCCTAAAGTAAGGCAGTAGAGCAAAACAGGAATGGAAAAAATGTACTGCAGCTCCTACACACGATCAAATTACAGCTATTATAGATACACTATGCATAATTTTATTTTATTTTACTTACTCTTTTTGAGTCAGAGTCTCACCCTGCCGCCCAGGCTGGAGTGCAGTGGCACGCTCACGGCCACCACAGCCTCAACCTGCTGTGCTCAGGTGATCTTTCCTCCTCAGTCTTCCAAGTAGCTGGAACTACAGGTGTACACCACCACCCCCAGCTACTTTTTTGATTTATTGTAGAAACGAGGTCTTGCCAAGTTGCCTGGGCTGGTCTCGACCCCCTAAGCTGAGGCAATCCTCTTGCCTCTGCCTTCCAAAGTGCTGGGATTGCAAGTGTGAACCACCATGCCCGACACTACACATAATTTTAAATAAAAGCAAAAAGCTAAAGAAATAGAAAAGATCTCAGAACCTCTTTAAGTAAATGACTCCATGGATATAGGCAGATTAACTGGAACAGAACCTGTAATGTTTCAGATTCTTACTAGATTACCATAGACCTACAAGTATCCTCTCAACAACATGGCACACGTAATAAATCCCATCTCTGACGAGAACCCCCAACATTTTAATCTGTCCTATGGGATTAACTAGTGAATTACTGTTGCTTTCTCCTTCACACATCACTATCTGCTGGTCTAACACTCTTGATCCAGCTTCCGTGTAACCTCCCTCAATGATGGAAAATCTCATGACTGTGCTTCTGTTTCAAGATGTGTCCTCACCTAGAACACGACTTTGGTAAAAGAAAGAAAATGATTTACTCATCTAATATGAAGGACAGTTTTGTGTATAACAAGGGATAACACGCTTCCTCGCGATCTTTTACATTTCACAGTAGTCTCTGATTTCTATGTGCTTCACACTGGTCTTATCCCATTATACCGCAAATGACTTAAAAGCAGAGACTGTCCCATTCATCTTTTTAGTTCCCAGGAAATGTGAAATGCACCTGGTACAAAGTAAGCATTCAACAAGTATTTTCTAATCTGAATTAAATATCTTATTCATTTAAAACATTTATTAAAAAGTTATTATACTATTCATCAAGGATACCAAAGTGAGGATTGTGAGTCTGAGTCTGATATTTAGACAGTAGCCAAGTAGGGAAACTGTTAACCACAATAACACCACCAGGGATTAAGCGTTCCAGTGGAAGGGGGTCCCTGGTGTCTGGAATGTGGTCTGAGGTACTCAGCCTGGACCAGATGCCATCCAAACCTGGAACAAAGCTTTGAGGAGTTCAGAATGAATAGGGCAAAGAAAGTGACAGATGGTGGGAACATTTTAGGCTAAGGAAGTATTTGTAAGAGGAGAGGGTATTTCAAGAACTAACAGGATGTGGGCAAAGGAACTGAGGAGAGAAAATCATAGAGAACTCCTAGATTTATAATTTCAGAAACTGAGTGGCAGTAGGTGAAGGCCATTAATAAAAATAGAAAATTAGTAACTTAAAGGAAAAGCCAGTTTGTAAAGGTGGGTTGGACATTCAATACCATGGCCAGTTAAAGAGGCCCACATGGCGGGAGAAAAGACATGAGAACACAACTGGAAAAAGACAAACACAGAGAACAGAAGACATTGTCAACATTGTTTTAAATCCTCTTAAGAGTCTGCAGGCACCTGTGTTCCCAAAATGTCTCTATTCTAACCATCAATAGAGACGCTGCCTGGTACAGACAGAAATCCTAGGCTCTGTATTCAGACAGACGTAGGCTTGCAATCTAGTTTTGTCACTGACTTTGCGTGTGACTTTGGAAGTACCCTGCAAGTCTGTCTTAGCCTCAGCTTTTGCTACCTTTAAAGTGAAGATGACAGTCTCTACCTCACTTGTGAGGATTAAATGTGATAGTGTTTTTCAAACACTTAGCACAGTGCTTAATGCATAGCACGTGCCAGACAAATGTCAATGCTCCCCCAATAAGAAAAAAAAATATGTTCTGCAATATACACTCATCCCTTATTTTATGAAGAAAATATTTATTTTCATAGCTAACACCCCCATCTTGTGGCCTTTTAAGGTACTGATGACAATAGAAGTTTTAGTGTATTTTTGCAACTGTATATATACATATATATGTATATATATATATTACTTATTCATCATGGAGCATTCCCCAGGGGTCTTATAATAAAAGTTACCCTGGTTAGACCAAGGTTATTCTTAGAAGAGTCCATAGTTTTGATACAGAATGTCTCCAAATCACCTAAGTGGCATTCAGAATCCTATTATTTAATTTAAAAGCAAAAGCAATGTAATCTTGATAAAAAATTCTTGTCTCTGCCTATAATAAATGAAATCTTAACTTTTTTTCTTCTTGAAACACTGACTACTCCTTTGGAGAGGGTATTTCTGGAGGATCTATCCTCACACTTTTCAACTGAATAAAATCTCTTTAAATTTACCAAAAAAAGCCAAAGGAAATATTCCAAAAAGAATCATGAATTTTATGTAGGCATGCGAATATTTAAAATTTCTCTCCCCAAAAAATCTTCCCTAAAAAGTGATGATAGGTATTTTTTGTGGAGTTAACATGTTTTCAGCATTAATAATTAGTGGTCCATCAAATTCAAAGTAACAATGTTGCTTATCTAAGTAGTCAAGAAATACTCTGTTCATGACTGTAGTCTCAACACTTTGGGAAGTTGATGGAGGAGGAACGCTGAGGCCAGGAGTTTGAGATTAACCTGGGCAACAAAGTGAGATCCCATCTCTACAAAAGTAAAAATTAAAAAACCAGCCAGGTGCAGTGGTATGCACCTGTAGTCCCAGCTACTCAGGAGGCTGAAGCAGGACCATTGCTTAAAACCAAGAGTTCAAGGCTGCAGTGAACTATGATCATGCTACTTCATTCCAGCCTGGATATAAGACTCTCTTTCTAAAAAAATAAAAATAAAAATAAAAAAGAAATGTTCTGTATCAGAATGTTATAAATTAAATGGTATCTATAGCTTAACTAAAGAAACTGACTAGTGCTAACCATTTTGGTTAGTAAACTAATGCTGGGTTTTGGGATTTATTCTTGGGCAAGTTGTGTGGCAAGCTGTGCTCCATCATCTTGGGCACACTGGTGAGTCATGCCCTGGTTAAATAAGCACTAATGAGGTAGGGCCATCAAGGTTTAATTTGCATGTTCAATGACTGACCTTCTTCTAACTAAATCTGGCAAGCTTTCAGTTCTAGAGTAAGAACCACTATATTGGCGTGGCAATCCGTCACTATTCTAAAATTCTGTGATCACCAAAGTTATTGTGGCAGTTTAATACACAAATATACATAGTCATGGGTGAGTGTTTGGCACTTACTAACACCAACAATTATTCTCCAACAACTGCTCTGTGTAAGTGGCAGTGGTTTTGGGATTCAGCTGGAAAATCATATTCAAAAGATCCAAGGGGCCACAATCCCTACAGGGCTCACTCTGCAGAAGGATGTAGATAAGAAGCAAAGCACAATGGCAGGACAAACAGGTGTGTAGTTAGTGGGGTCCTCTTCTCAGCAGCAACTTAGGTATGAGAGAGCAAGGCATGTGGGAGGACCCAGGATTCACTCTGGCTCAGGCTGGGGAACGGCTCGGCCATCAGGCACTGGCATCCACCAGTGCCACAGAGGCCTGCACCCCACTAACCTGAGTCCTGGCAGAATGCCCTGTGGTCCCTGGAAAATGAGCGAACATATGGCTTTGAGGCCTCCCCACTCACCTTGCAGTGTCCCTGAGAGGCTGTCATACGACAGTACCTCATCACTTCCCAGGTTTGGATAAGGTATGAACATCCTGCAGGCTCTGCCTGCAGACCAAGAACACCACGGTCGAGAAATCCTAGGAGTCCCACGACTTGCACGCAGCCACCGGCCCCCTTCTGTTTCAGGATAATCATTTTTGTTGTATGGGACAATGACCCCAAGAGCTACTACTTTTACCTATTCCTCCTTTTGATATGTAAGTAACAAACTGAACCTAAAAGGGCCTCGTTGTATCTTTATTAGCCAGACCAGAGACTGAAAAATCAGGGATTTTCTTTTCTGCTGGCCTAGAAGCAAGCACCATGAGCTCTACAACTGCAAGGAAATGACCTCTGTCAACAACCACC
This sequence comes from Carlito syrichta, assembly GCF_000164805.1. NCBI lineage: Eukaryota > Metazoa > Chordata > Mammalia > Primates > Tarsiidae > Carlito > Carlito syrichta. The sequence goes on along the minus strand of NW_007246395.1, from coordinate 374,126 downwards.
TGAGCTTGGTCACAAGCCTCCAGTGAGACGGCACACCTGGCAACACCTTGATTCTTGAGACTCTGAGCAGAAGACCCACCTAGGTAGCACCTGAACTCCCGATTTGCAGAAGCTGTGAGATGATAAATGTATGTTGTTTTAAGCTGCTAAATTCATGGTAATTTGTTACACAGCAATAGTACTCTAATCAGTGTGTTGGTACTTTGGTTTTGAATCTCAGAATCTATTAGTGAGAATCAGACTAAGAATGGACACATTTATTTTTCTTTTTTTTTGAGTTGGGGTCTCACTCTGTTGTCTCGGCTGGAGTGCAGTGGCACAAACAAGGCTCACTGCAGCCTCGACCACCTGAGCTGAAGGGATCAGCCCTCCTCAGCCTCCTGAGTAGCTGGGACTACAGGCGCATGCCACCATGCCAGACTTTTAAAATTTTTTTGTAGAGATGAAGTCTTGCTATGTTGCCTCTAACTTATGGGTCCAAGAAGTCTTGAACTCCTGGGCTCAAGCAATCCTTCTGCCTTGGCCTCCCAAAGTGCTGGGATGACAGGAATGAGCCACAGCACCTGGCCAGAATGAACATATTTCTTCACATCAACAGCCATCTGACAAAAGCCCAAGTATCTCACCAAGAACCAGATGCTCTATTATAGTAACCTTCCACTGTGTACCTTCTACACTCAGGATGAGGGCTGTAACTATCACCCTGAACCTGGTCCATTCAGTTTGCCAGTCATTGTTGAAGCGTGGTCAGTTTCCAGGGCCTTCCCACAAATGACTCCATTCCCTTCCTATCAGGACTCATATCTTTCTGACATTAGATACATTCACTACAGCATATTATCTGTCATCTGCCACTGAATAATATACACAGAAAAGGTTTTAAATGAAAAATTAATTAGTCATAAACTTAGATCATTGAGGATAAGTAATAGATATGAAGAAATTTTGGAAGTAGATAAAAAAGATGCTGCATATCAACAAACTAAATCTATTATGTTCCATTTCTTAACATTCTGAAAATAGGAATCAAGCAATAGATTTAAAACTAAAACAGACTTCAGCCTATGTAAATAAATGGATTTGACACAAGTGATGAAGTTAGAAAAACCAACAGCTATAATTAGTTATAATTCAGAGGTAACTTTGTAAACATAAAATAATTAAGTTTTTTAATAACCCAGTAGTTATATGTAAACTATATTAGGGGTCAATAATTTTCTTCTGTAAAGGATCAGACACCTAGCAAACAGTTTAGATTTTGTGGGCCATAAAATCTGTCACAGTTCTCTGTTACAACTACTCCTCTGTCACTGTAGTCTGAAAGCAGGTACAGATAATAAGAAAACAAATGGGCATGGTTGTATTCCAATAAAACTTTATTTACAAAAACAAGGTACAGTCAAATTGTGCTCACAGACTATACTTTACCAAACCCTGGTCCACACTGAAATATGATAGTCATTTAAATAAAAGAGTATCTCAGGAACTTACTGCTTAATTTTATCATTTCTAGGTCCAAATCTTGGTCCAGATGGTCCTCTTCTAAAAACAAAATACCAAGTACATATTAATAATGTTAGCATTTAAAACAAACCAAAACTCCCCAGAAAACACACACGCGTAAGTACAATCCAGCTGAATTCTAAATATGGATCATTTATTTATCCTAAGGTCACATTTTACCAGTATTGGTAGAACTGAATAATATGGAGTCATGTCTTTACTTCATTGGTGCTTACTGTTGGCCACAATTAACCTAATGTTAAGATTTTTAGAGAAGCCGGGCTCGGTAGCTCAGCCTGTAATCCCACAACTTTGGGAGGCTGAGGTGAGTGGATTGCCTGAGCCCGCAGGTTCGAGACCCGCCTGGGCAGGCGAGACCTCATCTCTACAATAAATTTAAAAAAAATTAGCCGGGCGTGGTAGCGCGCACCTG
>NW_007246395.1:351981-372012 GCF_000164805.1 Carlito syrichta | reverse complement strand
GGCCACTGCACTACAGTCTGGGTGACAGAGTGAGACTCCAACTCAAAAAAAAAAAAAGAATTTTAGAGAAACTACAGTTTTAAAATCCTTGGCTATACACACTTTGTTCCCATCATAAAACTCTGAAATATGATAACAACTAAACTGCCAATGAATGTAAATACCTTTATGGTCAACTGTAGAACAACTAAAAGTGCAATTCACCTTGAATTCAGGATATGATGAAATGCTGACTAAGAGACGGATAGAGAGAAAAATTCATTCAAAACACTAAAAATTTTAAGTATTTTTTTGATTATTCATCTTGAACTTATCAACATAGCAAAAGGGAAAAAGACTAAGGAAACAGTAACACTTCTCAAATTATTTTATCTTTATTATACTCAAGTGTATCTCACCTTAAACAATCCATTTTCATATGCTCAGAATGTAAACTTTTGGATTTTTTTTTTTTTTAAGTTGGAGCCTCACTCTGTCACCCAGGCTGGAGTGCAGTGGCACGCTCATGGCCACTGAAGCCTCGACCTGCTGAGCTCAGGTGGTCCTACCTCAGCCTTCCAAGCAGCTGAAACTATAGGCGTGCACCACCATGTCTGGCTAATTTTTTTTTATTTATTGTAGAGACGAGGTCTCGCCATATTGCCCAGGCTGGCCTTGAACCCCTGGACTCAAGCAATCCTCTTGCCTCAGCCTCCCAAAGTACTAGAATTACAGGCTTGAGCCACCAAGCCTGGCTACTTTTGGATTTTTCAAATAATTATTCTTCTTCTAAAGACAGAGGAGTAAGATATGATCCCTAAAACTCAAAAGAAACTTGGTTCTTAAAATTCTAGACATATGACAATTTCTAAAGGAGGTGAAAAAAACGTAGCTATTAAAAACATTTTTGGAGAAAAAAAATCAAACTACCTACTGAAACTTATTTAACATAATTTACAAATATGAATACATCATTTTGCCTCTAAGCTTTCTCCTTAAGGTCTTTAAAGTTCCAACTGAGTCTTGGAATACTGGAACAATATTCCCTCCCAACCATTCCAAAATGATGTTCAACATAGAATTTCTTTTCTTTTCTTTCTTTCTTCTTCTTCTTCTTCTTGGAATACTGGAACAATATTCCCTCCCAACCAACCATTCCAAAATGATGTTCAACATAGAATTTCTTTTCTTTTCTTTCTTTCTTCTTCTTCTTCTTTTTTTTTTTTTTTTTAATCAGAGTCTTACTCTGTTGCCCAGGCTGGAGTGCAGTGGCATGATCACGATGAACACAGCTCATGGCAGCCTTGACCTCCTGGACTCAGGTGATCCTTCCACCTCAGCATCCTGAGTAGCTGGGACTACAGGCACATGCCACCATGCCCAGCTAAAATTTTAATTTTTTTGTAGAGACAAGATTTCACTATGCTGTCCAGGCTGGTCTCCAACTCCTGGGCTCAAGCAATCGGCCCTCCTTGGCCTCCCAAAGTGCTGGGATTACAGGTGTAAGCCACCGCTCCTGGCCCAAACAATGAAATTCATAAAGAAAACTGGTATTATGAACTGGAGGTCATTTCTAAAAATTAGGCAAGAACTGGCCAACAGAAACGCAGCTTTGAAAATAAAATCTGAAAATTATTAAATTAAAATTAACCCAACCTAGGTTTTATAGAGAGAAGCAGTGCCAGCGTGGGCAACATAGCAAGAACTTGTCTCCACAAAAAAATAACAAAATTAGCTGAGTGTAGTAGTATGCACCTATAGTCCCAGCTACTTGGAAGGGAGGCTGAGGCAGGAGGATTGCTTGAGCCCAGGAGTTCAAGGTGGCAGTGGGTCATAATCTTGCTATTGTACTCCAGCTTAGGAAACAGAGTAAGACCCTGACTTTAAAAAAAAGATGAAGCAGCAGCAGCAGCTATGTTTGTTTCATCTATTAAGTAACATGGGACTTTAAAATAGTTATATAAAAACAAAATTAAAAGATGGTTTTTTGAAAATTATATATGAATAAATTTCTAGCCAGACTGAACAGGAAAAAAAAAATGGGGGAGGCTGGGTTCGGTGGCTCAGCCTGTAATCCCCGCACTTTGGGAGGCCAAGGCAAGTGGATTGCCTGACTCCGCGGGTTCGAGACTCACCCAGGCAACTTGGCAAGACCTCATCTCTACAATAAATCAAAAATTAGCCAGGCGTGGGAGCGCGTGCCTGTAGTTCTGGCTACTTGGAAGGCTGAGGTGGAAGGATCGCCAGAGCCCAGCAGGTCGAGGCTGCGGTGGCCGGGAGCATGCTACTGTACTCCAGTCTGGGCGACAGAGTGAGACTCCAACTCAAAAAAAAAGCAAACAAAAAAAAAAAAACAGGGGGAAGGACATCACTACAGACAAATGTATGATATATTAAGGAAAGTTAAATGAAGCATACACAAGAACTCTCTAAACTGTCTATGCCACTCTTCCATAAGTCTAAAATTACTTTTAAATCAAAAGTTAAAAAGTCCCAGAAAGAAAATTCCAGGACTAAATGGGTTCAGTAGCAAATTCTAGCAAATATTTAATAAAGAGAAAACTACAAATGCTACATAAACTCTTCCAGAAAACTGAAGACAAACTTTCTCAACTTATTATTTGGGTTCAGCATTAATATATGATGAAAACCAGACAAAGATATAACAAGAAAAGATCATAACTATCAACCAACAAAGTACCTCTCATGAACACAGACGCAAAATCCTTAACAAAATTTTAGCAAATTGATTCCAGTAATGTTTTAAAAGAACTTGAAAAGTAAATCAAATAGGATTTACTCCAGGAACGTAAGGTTGGTTTAAAATTCCAAAATAAACCAACATAATACACCACATTCATGGACAAAAAAAGAAAAACCATGATCATCTCAATAGGTGCAGAAGAAATGCTTGACAAAATCCATTATCCATTAACGATAAAAAGTCTTAGCAAACTAGGATTAGATGAAAACTTTCTCAACCTGATAAAAGGCATCTACAAATAAAACCTACACTGAAAATTAAACTTAGTAGTGAAAGGATAAATGTTTTCCTCTATAGGAGAACAGGAACAAAACAAGGACATTTTCTTTTACTACTTCTATTCGATATTGTACTGGAGGTTCTAGCCAGAGCAATAAGGCAAGGTAAAGAAATAAATGGCATACGTATAGAATAGGAGGATGTGGGCCAGGTGTAATCTCAGTGCGTTGGGAGGCTGAGGTGGGAGGATCACTTGAAGCCAGGAGTTCAAGATCAGCCTAGGCCTTGTCTCTACAAAAAAAAAAAAAAAATTTGCTGGATATGGTGGTGAGGGCATGGTGGCACTGCTTGTAGTCCCAGCTACTCGGAAGGCTGAGGCAGGATAATCATTTGAGGAGAACTGTTCTAGGAGTTCAAGGTTATAGTGAGCTATCATTGTGCCACTGCACACCAGCTGGGGTGGCAGAGTGAGAAAAATGTCTCTAAGAAAATCAAAATTTTAAAAAAGAATAGGAAGTAACATTGTTTTCATTGCAGACAACATAATTGTCTATATAGAGAATCCAATGAAAGCCATAAAAATGATACTAGAATTAATAAGTGAGTTTAACAAGACTGCAGAATACTAGGTTAATTTATAAAAATCAATTATATTTCAATTTACTAGCAATGAAGAAAAAAATTTAAAAATTTTGAAATACCATTTGAAATGTCATTTAAAATAGCATCAGAAAGTATGAAAATGCTTAAGGATAAATTTAGCAAAAAATAAATATACAACATCTGGACACTGAAAATTACAAAATATTGCTGAGAGAAATTCAGGACCTAGATTTTAAAAAAAGATACACCATGTTCATGAGTCAGAAAACTCAATACTATTAAGATGGTTATTCTCCCCAAATTCATCTATAGATTCAATGCAATCTCTCTTTCTCTTTTTCCTTTTTATTTTTTGAGTTGGAGTCTTACTCTGTCGCCCAGGTTAGAGTGCAGTGGCACACTCATGGCCACTCCAGCGTCGACCTGCAGGGCTCCGACGATCCTTCTGCCTCAGCCTTCCAAGTAGTCAGAACTACTGATGCATACTATCTTGCCTGGCTAGTTTTTTAAATTTACTATAGAGACAAGGTCTCGCCAAGTTACCAAGGCTGGTCTTGAACACGTGAGGCAATCCACTCACCTCAGCCTCCCACACTGCTGGAATTACAGGCTGAGTCACTGAGTGCGGCCTCAATGCAATCTCAACTAACATTCCAGCAGGCTTTTTGTAGAAACTGATAAGATGTTCTAAAATTTATATTAAAATGCTTAAAGCCATCAGTAGTCAACAGGATTTTGACAATAAAGTGTAAAGTTGGAGGCCATACACTATACTACCTTGCAACTTATTATAAAGTCAAAATAATCAAGACTGTTTGGTTTTGATGCAAGATAGACACAGAGTCCAGAAACAGAGTCACACGTATATATGATCAATTAAAAAATTTTTATTGTGGTAAATATATACACCACAAAATTTAACAATTTTTCCATTTTAAAGTGCACAGTTCTGTGGCATCAAGTACATTTGACATAGGTTATTCAGTGCAGGTTAAACATAGATAAGTTTCTTGTAGGCAGTTTAAATTAAAATAGGGTAAGCATTAGACATCTTTCTTGTCAGTACATGACCTCCATTTGACAAACCAGACCTGACCACTTTGCAGGTTGGAATGTGGATCTACCAGTGCAATGAATCACAGAAACAATAGGAATTACCCAAAACATAGACATGATGTTCTAAGAGAAACCAAATCTAGTTAGGCAATAACTATTCAGGCGGTCCTTGGAAGATGGAGAGATGGTCATCAAAATTCATGACCAGACACCTGTAGCCCATCCTCTTAGCTCACTGAAGGTAGAGAAATGGTCATCAAAACTCATGACCAGATGCCTGCAGCCCACCACTCTTAGCTCATGGTTTGCTTAATCATGATTGTAGAAGTATTATAAAGCTTCCTATGAAAGGCAAGCACATGTCTGTCCATCCATCCATTCAACTATCTATTTATTTATTGTCTGCCTGCCTGCCTATCTATCTATCTATCGATCTATCTATCTATCGAGTCGGAGTCTTACTTTGTTGCCCAGGCTGATCCTTCTGTTGTCAGTGCTGCAAACATCACCACTATCCATCTCCAAAACTTTTTCATCTTGCAAAACTGATCTCTGTACCCATTAAACACTACCCATTCCCTGGCAACAATTATTCTGTTTTTTTTAGGGGGTGGGGACAGAGTCTCACTGTGTCGCTCAGGCTGGAGTACAGTGGTGTGATTATTACTCACTGTAGCCTTGAACACCTGGGCTCAAGCAATCCTGCCGCCTCAGCCTCTCAAGCAGAAGGAATTACAGGTGTGTGGGCTACCATTCCTGGCTCCTGGCAACCACCTTTCTACTTTGTGTCTCTATGAATCTGACTATGCTAGGTACCTAATATGGAATTGTGCATTATTTTTCCTTTTATGACTGGCTTTCACTTAACATAATGTCTTCAAGGTTCATCTACGATGTAGCAATTGCCAGAATTTCCTTCTAAACTCTTAAAAGCTGAATCACAATCCATTTATGTATAGTACACATTTTGTTTATCTATTCATCTGTTGATGGGCACTTGGGTTGTTTCCACCTTTAGGCTATTGCAAATACTGCTACTATGATTTACTATGTAAATTAATTTTTAAAAATTGTTTAAAGAACTTTATTTGATTTGTCTCCCTTTTAGCACAAAGACAAAAGTACAGTGTATGGAACTGCACTTTATTTTACTGTTTTTTTTTTTTTTTTTTGAGTTGGAGTCTCACTCTGTTGCCCAGGCTGTAGTGCAGTGACACGCTCATGGCCATGGCAGCATCGACCTGCTGAGCTCAGGTGATCCTTCTGCCTCAGTTTTCCAAGTAGCTAGAACTACAGGCACGCGCCACCACACCCAGCTAATTTTTGTAGAGATGAGGTCTTGCCAGTTGCCCAGGATGATCTCGAACGCATGGGCTCAGGCAATGCTCTCACCTCAGGCTCCCAAAGTGCTGGGATTATAGGAGTGAGCCACTGCACCCAGCCCTTTTACTTTCTACTTTTTTTTTTGTAGAGACAGGATCTTGCTTTGTCACCCAGGCTGGAGTGCAGTGATACAATCATAGCTTACTGCAGCCTTGAACTCCTGGGCTCAAGCATTCCTCCTACCTTGGTCTGTCAAGTATCTGGGACCACAGTCAAGTGCCACCACACCCAACTAATTTCTGTAATTTTTGCAGATACGGGGTCTCTCTAAGCTATCCAGGCTGGTCTCTAACTCCTGGCCTCAAGTGGTCCTCTTGCCTCAGCCTCCCAAGGTGCTGGCATCACAGCCGTAAGAACCTTACTCAAGCCTGGCCTGGAATTGCATTTCAAATGGTGCCAGTTTAGTTGTCAGGCCCTTTGGAAGATGTACAGCATTATTTGGGAGTGGAACCTCTAGCAGTACATCATTGGTTCAAAGAACGTTCCTGATAAAAATTATCTAACTTACATTCAGGTAATTAGTTATTTGCCCAAACATCTGGCCTTTTCAATAATGGAGTTCCTTTCTGACAGGCAATAATTGCTCTAGTCTAAGGCTTTTCACCATAAGTAGCATTATAGCTTTGTGATTCTATGGCAATTTTATTATCTGCAGAAAATTATCTCCCCACATTACCTGACATTCCTGCCAAAAATGATACTATTTCCTGTCATTAAATTTGCTTTCTATCCTGTAAGCTTTTTGTTCATTGTTTCATGAACACTATGTCACAACATTTTAACAAAGTAAGAATAAATGTTTCCTCTCAAGCATATCCCTCTACAATTCCCAGAGAAAAACCCCACAACAATGTTGTCCTTCCTGATTTTATAAATCTAAACCTAAACATGTATGAGAGCCCTTTTTAATCTTAATTGCAAAGGATGGATCAGGTAAATTAATTATTACTATTTTTTTTGAGTTGGAGTCTCACTCTGTTGCCCAGACTGGAGTGCAGTGGCATGCTCCTGGCCACCACAGCCTCGACCTGCTGGGCTCCGGCGATCCTTCCACCTCAGCCTTTCAAGTAGCCGGAACTACAGGTGCGCGCTACCACACCCGGCTAATTTTTTGATTTATTGTGGAGACGAGGTCTCGTCAAGTTGCCCGAGTGGGTCTCGAACCCACAGGCTCAGGCAATTCACTTGCCTTGGTCTCCCAAAGTGCTGGGATTACAGACTGAGCCACCAAGCTCGGCCCAGGTGAATTAATTTTGACAAGATACCAAGGTAATTCAATGGGGGAAGGAATAATCTTTTTATAGTGATGATGGAACAACTGAATGATCACATGTCCCTATTCCTAATTCTTCCTTGTTACCTCAACAATATGTAGCAATTAACTTAAAATAGATGAAAGGCCTAAATGAAAAGTCAAAACCATAAAATTCCTAGGAGAAAACATAGATGAAAATCTTAGTTTGAAAACAATTTCTTAAATATGATACCAAAAAACAATAGAAAAAAATTTCCATAAATTGATTTCATCAAAATCAAAACTTGAACCTTAAAAAATACTGTTATAAGGAAGAAGAGGTTAAGTTTCAGATTTGGAGAAAATATTTGCAAAACACACGTCTGACAAATAACTTGTATCTTGAATATATTTTTAAAAACTCTTGGCCGGTCTAGGTGGATCAGCCTGTAATCCCAGCACTTTGGGAGGCTGAGGTGAGTAGACTGCCTGAGCCCATGGGCTCGAGACCCGCCTGGGCAACTTGGTAAGACCTCATCTCTACAATAAATCAAAAATTAGCCGGGCGTGGTAGCACGCACCTGTAGTTCCAGCTACTTGGAAGGCTGAGGCGGAAGGATCACCAGAGCCCAGCAGGTTGAGGCTGCGGCGGCCAGGAGTGGCCACTGCACTCCAGTCTGGGTGACAGAGTGAGACTCCAACTCAAAACAAAACAAAACAAAAAAAACAACTCTTACAACTTAAAAAGAAGACACACTTTTTAACTTTTTTTTTTTTTTTTTTTTGCATCAAGGTCTTATTGTGTTGCCCTGGCTGGTCTTGAACTCAAGCAGTCCTCCTATCCCAGCCTCCCAAAGTTCTGAAATTATAGGCATGACCTACTGTGCTCAGCCTAAATTTTAAAATGGGCAAAAAACTGGAACAAATGCTTCACCAAAGAAGGTATGAGGATGGAAAGGAAGCACACTCAAGGATGTTCAACATCCTATTTCATTAGGGAAATGCAAATTAAAACCACAGTGAGGTACACTACACACTCATGAGAACGACTACAAGGAAAAAGACTCGCCATACATGTAGTCTTGGTGAGAAGAGGGAGTAACTGGAACTTTCATACGCTACTGGTGAGAATATAAAATGGTATAATTACTGTTGTAAACTTACACCAGCCATTCCATTCCTAGAAAATAAAATGTGTGTCCACACAAAAACCTGTACACAAATACATACGGAAGCTTTATTTGTAAAAGCCAAAAACTAGAACTAGTCCAAATATCCATACAGAAACGAATGCATAAAACAATTACAGTACATTCATACAATGGAATACTACTCAGAAATTTTAATAACTCAAACTACTGACACATGGATGAATCCCCAAATAGCCATGCTGAGTGAAAAAAAGTCAGTTTAAAAAAGGAGGGGGGGATATACTATATGATTTCATTTATATAAAATTTCTGAAAATACAAACTACAGTGAGAGAAGCAGCTCATTGGTTGCCTAGGGACTGGGAGAGCAACAGCTACCAAGGGTTGTGAGGAAAGCTGTGGGGTGATAGCTGTGTTCATTATTTGAATTTGGAGATGATTTCACAGGTGTATAGCACAGTAGTCCCCGCTTATCCATGGTTTTTCTTCCCATAATTCCATAGTTTCAGTTGCCTGCAGCTTACTGGCAGGTCCAAAAATATTAAATGAAAAATTACAGAAATAAATAATTCATAAGTTTCAAGTTGTGCACTGTTCTTAGTAATCTTGTGTTGCCCACTCTGTCCCGCCTGGGATGTGAATCATCTTTTTGTCCAACACATCCATGCTGTATACGCTATCCACCCATGAGTCACTGATATAATCTGTGACTGACATCCAAACACTGACATCACCATGGTGCCACGATCCAGGATCACCCAAGCAGATGACCCTCCTCCTGAAGTATCATCAGGTCAACAGTACCTAACGTCACACCACAGTGCCTCCCTCACTCACCTCACGTCATCTCATCACATCGGCATGCATTATCGCACAGCCTCACAAGAAGGATATTTTGAGAGACCACATTCATATAACTTTTATTATAGTATGTTGGTATGATTGTTCCTTTTATCAGTACTGTCATTAATCTTTTACTGTGTCTAATTTATAAATTCAAGTTTATCATAGGTATGTAAATATAGGAAAAAACATAGTGTGTGTGTGTATACATATATGGTTCACTACTCTCTGTGATTTCAGGCATCCACTGGGGGTTGTGGACCATATCCCCCATGAATAAGGGGGACTACTATATACAAGTCAAAACTCTTACATTGTGTACTTTGTATGTCAGTTACACCCCAATGAAGTTGTAAAAAAAAACAACTTACAGAAAAAAGTCCTCTTCTTCATCTGAATCATCTTCCAAAAGATTTCTCTGCCAAAAAAGAAAGAGACTTGAGTTTCCACATTCAGAAGGCTTATAAAAAGTAAGGGAAGAGTAATGAAATAAGTTCTATACTGGTTGAAATGCCTTAACTCCAAGTGTCCATAAAGAGGGAAAAGCACTTACATGTCCTTCACTGGAGGCTATAAGACGTGGAAAAACATTTGCAGACTTTCCAAAGAAAATGCTCACAACTCTGGATCCTATGACTGATCAAAAGGTAGAAAGGTCACTGAAGCTGGTGTGGGAGTGAGGCAGTGGAGGCAGTCAGGGAAAAGCAAGTCCGTCCGTCCTCCCACCCTCCTCCTCCTCTAACGACAGAACTCACTTAGCCAAGTGGCAGAGAACAAGTGAAGGTGTGAAGTGCAGAGGCAAAAGAGCATAGAGGGATGGTCTGGAGCTGAGGGACAAGGGCCCAGTAACAGGCGTGGGCTACTTTTCAGCAACTCAGACAAACAGGCCTTTATACAAAGCTGATCTTCCAAACCAAAGCAACTTTATATTTTCACATTCTGAGATACAATGATAAAATAAGGGTGTCTCCTCCTCTCCCTAAAGGGGAAGTATAAAGTCCCAAAAGGAGGCTAAAAACCAAAACCCAGACCTTTCAGACAAACAAGAACTCCAACAGTACACAGGTTGAGAATCTCCTATCTGAAATGCTTGGAACCAGAAGTATTTTAAATTTCAGATTCTAAAGCCGGGCTCGGTGGCTCAGCCTGTAATCCCGTGCCTTTGGGAGGCTGAGGTGATTGCCTGAGCCTGCGGGTTTGAGACCCACCTGGGCAACTTGGCAAGACCTCATCTCTACAATAAATCAAAAATCAGCCAGGCATGGTAGCGCACGCCTGTAGTTCCAGCTACTTGGAAGGCTGAGGCGGAAGGATCACCAGAGCCCAGCAGGTCGAGGCTGCGGTGGCCGGGAGCAGCCACTGCACTCCAGTCTGGGCGACAGAGTGAGACTTCAACTCAAAAGAAAAAAAAAAAATTTCAGATTCTAGAATATTTGCATATCCATAATGAGATATCTTAGGGCGGGTGACAAAGCAAGAGAGGCTTGAAGATAGTGCACTATGGTTTTGAAGATGGAGGAAGATGTCACCAGAACTTTAAGGTAAAAAAAACTGTGTCTCAAAGTCCTCTAACAAAACCCAGAGGCTGGGAGTGGGAGAGGGAAGGCTGTGAAGGCATGGCAACATGCTCATCTTGATGGAACAAAGGAGGGGAATGGGGCTATAAAGGAAGGAACGCCATTCCTGGTATGTCGTCAGAGAACACATTCAAAATTACCAAGATGACATAAAGTTAGCAACAAAAGACAAAGAGGGAAGGAGGAAGAAAGGGAGTAAAATTTCCAAACTACCAAATGGCTCTGGGGCAAGGAGGGAGATGAGGAAAGATGATCAATCTAGCAAAAGGGAAAAGGAGGAAAAGAGAAGAAATACAAATATCATTATGCAGAATCATTAATATATAGTCTAGAGTAAAAAACTGAAAGGACATATTCAAGATTCATTTGGCATGTATTTCCAAGCATCTTCTATGTGTTTCTAAGTACCAAGTCCCAGCTGTGAACAAAAGTGTCTGAGTTCTCCCAGAAAAATGACATTGTGACAAATGCTATTAATTAAATTAGTTAAATTAAATTAGAACTAAAACAGTGACGGGACAGAAAGTGACAGGGTGATGACATGAGATTAAGCTGTCTTAAAAAATCCCTGCTGTCATAAAAAAAAACAACATCCAAAAAAACACTCTGAAGAGGTTAAATGTAAGCCAAGATCCAAGTAACAATCAGCAGCCAGTCAAAGATCAGGGTGAAAAGCATTCATTGCCGGCAATAAATGTGAATGGTTTGAAAGTCTCTATTTCAAAACAAAAAACTATACGTGATTAAGTTAAAAAAGTTCCAGCCAATATCCGTTTAAAAGAAATTAACCAGTTGGGCTCAGTGGCTCAGCTTGTAATCCCACGCTTTGGGAGGCTAAGGTGAGTGGATTGCCTGAGCCCACGAGTTCAAGACCTGCCTGGGCAACTTGGCGAGATCTCATCTGTACAATAAATCAAAAAAAAATTAGCCAAGCGTGGTAGCGTGTGCCTGTAGTTCCAGCTCTTGGAAAGCTGAGGTGGAAGGATCGCCGGAGCTCAGCAGGTTGAGGCTGCAGTGGTCGGGAGCGTGCCACTGCACTCCAGTCTGGGCAACAGAGTGAGACTCCAACTCAAAAAAAAAAAAAAAGAAATTAACCTAAAACAAATATCAACACAAACTAAAGTCATGTGAAAACAGTAATAACAACGAGCAAATGTCATATAAAGGATGGAAAAAAGGGAAGTAGAAAAGCTACATCAGTAAATTATAACAAAAAGAAAGTTAGAGTTAGGAATATAAAGAAGAATTTTAGGACAAAGCATTAAACATCAAATAAGATTTTACAATAATAAAATACACAATCCACCAAGAAGATTTAATAGCAATGAATTTTATATACCTAATGACACAGCTTAAAAATACATAAAAGCTGTTTAAATTTAAAAAACAAATGGATACATTAAAAATCATAAGGAGGATTTACCATATCCTTCAGAGATGTAGAAACCAAAGACCAAAAAAACTATAATTTTGAAACTAAACAGCAAATTTTATTTTCAAATATACATAATATGGATAAGCCACAAAGGAAATTTAATAACCTCCAAAAAATAAAAACGGCACAAGCCACATTCTCTGGCCATAATTCAAAGGAAATTAAAACAAATAACAAAAGGAAATTTTAAAACACTCTTCTGTCTACACCCATACCACCCTGAATGCACTGGGTCTTGTCTGATCTCCAAAGCGAAAACACTCTTCTAGTGAACTCTTGTGTTAAAAAGTAAATGGAAGTTGAACAGACTATTTAGAAACGAATAAACACTAGAACACTATAGATCAAAATCTCTAGGGCATGGTCACAGTAGTATTTAAAGGAAAATGTGACCTTAGATAAGTGTTTAACTCTAAAGATGAGAAAGAACACATAACCTCAGAAGTCTGAAAGAAAAAGATTAATGGAGTTAATTACATAAAAAATTTACTTTTTTTATTTTCCTCAAGGAAGGCCTGAATCTGAGTGATTACATAAAAATGTGAAATTTGAAGAACACAAGATATTAAAAAACAAGTAACAGAATGGTAAAAAAAATCTACAACATACCTTCAAACAAAAGATCTGGTGTCTATATTATATAAAGACCTTTGGCAAACCAGTTAGAAAAAGAGACATTACAGACAGTCAAAGGATGGGAAAAATTCCCAATAGAAAAAATGTCCAATGAATACATGAAAAGATGTTAAAAATCAATAATATTCAGGGAAATTCATTAATTAACTCCTTCAATAAACATTTATTGAGTGATATTCTAGCTGCTAAGTAACAATCATTATATTTATGATGTTTATTTGGTTTAGAGGATGGCAATACAAAGATTTCATCACGTGTTTATTATGCGTGTATACCAAGAAACATACATGAAAATCAATGACTTTTTACATGTACATTGAACAAACATTGAGTACTAAGGATATCATGTCAAAAAAGTATAATGCAACACTAGGCAGATAATAACTGTTGGTGAGGATGTGGAGGGATTGGAACTCACATATATTGCTGATGGAAATGTAAAAACTATGTAGCCACTTCGGAAAACAGTTTGGCAGCTCCTTGAAAGGTTTAATGTAGAGTTACTATAATACCCAGCAATTCTACCTCTGGGTATATGCCCAAGATAAACGAAAACATGTTCAAACAAAAACATGCACTCTAACATTCATAGCAGCAGTACTCGTAATAGACAAAAAGCAGGAAAAAAAAGGTCTACCAACAGATGAATGGATAAATAAAATGTGGTATATTGACACAATAAAATATTATTCAGCAATAGAAAGGAAACTGATACATACTACAATATTGAATCTCGAAGACATTAAGTCAAAGAAGTCAGTCACAAAAGGCTACAGATTATATGATTCATTTATAAAATGTCAGGAATAGACAAATCTATCGGTTTACAGTTGCCTAGGGCAGAGGGGATGAGGAAGAAGGGAGAAGACTGCTAAAGGGTGTGGTTTTTTTCAAGGATAATGAAAATATCCTTAAAATTGACTGCAGTGATGGTTGCACAATCCTGTGAATATACGAAAACCCACTGAGTTGTACAATTTAAATGGTATGAATTATATGATATGTGATCTATAGCTCAATAAAGCTGTTACCAAAAAAAAGTATAATAGGAAAGGGGGACAAAACTTTTAAGTTTTTACAAGTTACTTATAGATTATTGAAATCAATCAGTTATAAACTTCATAATATGATTAACATCAAAAAGAAGATCTCCATTTAAAGTCAATTTTGTTCAGTTCTGGTGCCTAACATTCTATTTTTACAATAAATTGCGGTAGTAATCAACCAACAATGTAAACAGAAAGTGATGCCGTTAGTCTCAGTGGTAGCACTTATTGAGACTGCATATTTTATATTTTTAAGTATACATATAAAACTTCTTTTAAAAGTTTACTAACAATTAGTCTATTGGTGAATTCTTTTCATCATCAAATTTTTAAAAACTGTAGAAAGACTTAGGATAGAATGAAGACAAATGTTTCCTGTGTTGTATTAAGATACTGCTGAATCATAACAGGGTGGGCAGGGTGGATAGTATTAAGTTCTGAGGTTGTGCAAAAGGGAGTGTGGAAAACAAAGTGGAGGAGACGAAAAGCTTTGCAAGAGTAGGGAGCATGCACTCCAGTATTTAGCACAGTGCCTAGCACACAGTAGGTGGCCAATAAATATTTGTTGAATAAATTAAAAAATGGAAGAATGGCAAGAAGGAAGTGAGAGAGGGCTTCAGGTTGCCAGATTAAAAAAAACACTAATTCCTTCCCTCAATAAACATGGATTGAGTACTAATTCTAAAAATAACTTACTACAACATTCAAATTAACTGCTGTCTTCCAAAATGCTGTATAATTTCTGGATTTATACACATTTGTATAGAATGTTCTGGAATAAACTAGAAATCAAAGCATTATGTAAAAGATACTCTGGACTACCAGAGATGATTGCAGGTCCAGAATCCTTTACTTGCAATTCCAAAATCATAAAATTCTGAAAATCAAAAGGTTTTTGAGGAAAACCTGACCTGAATTGATACAAGCTAATTTATTTATATACTTTATTTATACATTTAGCTAGATAATCCTACATTTAACTGAGAAATATTAATATATTTGGAAGTGCTGGTCCAGACCCCAAAAAGGACGTTATATAATATGCTCTTAACTACCTTTCTAAAATCTGAAAAATTCTGAATTCCTAATACATTTGTCTTCAGATATTGTATATTTGTATAAAACTCCCTTTGAAAAACTAGAAGAAGCAGTGAGAATAATGATTTGATCAATAATGGAAGTAGAATTCAGCTGAGTCACCAATCCGAGTGACACAAACTTTTAATATGTTTAAAATATATTGCTTAAAATATATTGTTTGAGGAAAACAAGTAGGATTAGAATATATAGTAGTCATAAACATTAGATTTTTAAATATTATTTACAAAGGAAATGAAAATATATTTTGAATCTTTCTTATTTATTTTAAGGGGAGAGTGCGAACGCAGTTCCCTACTACCATAAGCTATGAGCTTCCCACATTTGGGAAAATCACAGGAGTCAGCACATCTGGAGTGTGATGGATAAGCCTAGCCCTGGGAAAATCACCTTTTGGGGCATGTGATTGGCATCAGAAGTGGGAGCAGTCTTGTGGGACTGAGCCCTCAACCTGTGGGATCTGATGCTATCACCAGGTAAACAGTGTTAGAACTGGACTGAATTAGAGGACGCCTAGCTGGTGTCTGCTGACAAATCTGCTGCACAATTTCCTGCTGGTGGGGAGAAACCTTTCTGGGGTCTGGACCAGGACTTCCAAACCCAGCTAGGTGAGTATGAAACTTTCTTTTTTAAAGTTTTAGATTCTGAACTTACCCTTTCACTTTTCACAGAGCCAGTGACGTCATCGTCATTTAGGTGGCGCTTGAACTTGGGAGGCATGCTTTTTACTCACGAAGTACTTTACTGCTTCTTAGCAGAATAAGTATTCACCACCTTAAAGAGAAAATAAACGTCATCAGCTATGAGATTTCCGAGTATAATCTAAAGTATTAAAATGGCATACAGGGCCCTGTACAATGAAGTCTCCCTTACTTTTCTTACTTTACTCCCTTTCCCTTGCTCTACACTCCAGCGACCACAGCCTCTTTGCTAGGCCTCAACATGTAAGAAACAGTTAAAACCATGAGAAAATGTATGTAATTTCCCTAAGAGAACATGTGTTGGAAGTATGTGACTTAAGGTTCTTATGAAATAAAAAAGCAGAGAGTGGAGTTTACAATTTAAACTGGAAGTCAGAAGATAGGGGGATACTTCTATTTCTCTTTTAGTTAATTGCTTAAGTAACGATTGCGTTTCCTTAGCTGTAAAAATAGTGATTTCTAGGTTTTCACATAGAACTAGGATGGTGACATCAGATAATACACGCAAAAACATTCTGTGAACTATGATGTTCCATTTATGCTCCAGGAGAAGGGATACTTTTGGCAAGTACTGGGGTGATATTATGGGATTTATAATAAAATATATATATATGTCTTGTTTCAGTCTTCATTTCCTGACATTCAGCTCCTAAAACCTTTTTTTTGAGTTGGAGTCTCACTCCGTCTTCCAGACTGGAGTGCACTGGCACACTCCGGGCCACCGCAGCCTCGACCTGCTGGGCTCCGGTGGTCTTTCCACTTCAGCCTTCCAAGCAGCCGGAACTACAGGCACGCGCTACCACGTCCGGTTAATTTTTTTTGATTGATTGTAGAGATGAGGTCTCGCCAAGTGGCCCAGGCAATTCACTCACCTCGGCCTCCCAAAGCGCTGGGATTACAGGCTGAGCCACCGAGCCCGGCGAAGAGTGTCTTTTGTAAGCTAGTAAGATGACTAGTGGGGGCAGGCCCAGAGAGCCTCAGAACGGGGGGGCTAGTCACAAGAAAAACCAAACTCCTAGGAGAGGAAGTGGGCTAAAGGTTGAGTTGACTTCTAACAGCCAATGAGGTAATCAATCATGCCTACTGAGTAGGCCCTAAATCCAGAAGGACAAGTTTGGAGAGCTGCTGGAGAGCAGAACACATGGAGGCTTCGAGGCTCCTCTGTACCCCTTCTTCCATGCCGTGCCCATGCATCTCTTTCATCTGGCTCTTCATCTGTGTCCTGTGTAATATCCTTTATATAAACCAGTAAAGCGTTGCCCTGAGTTCTGTGAGCCACTCTAGCAAATAACTGAACCAAAGTCATGGTACCCTGATTTACAGACAGTCAGTCAGAAGCACAGGTAGAACAACTTGGGGCATGTGATTGGCATCAGAAGTGGGAGCAGACTTGTGGGACTGAGCCCTCAACCTGTGGGATCTGATGCTGTCACCAGGTAAACAGTGTTAGAACTGGACTGAATTAGAGGATGCCCAGCTGGTTGTCTGCTGACAAATCTGCTGCACAATTTCCTGCTGGTGGGGAGAAACCTTTCTGGGGTCACAGAAGCATTTTGTGTTGAGAGAAAGTAGGAGAAACTGAGTTTGTTCTTCCTATATCAAAACAACTGGATTAAACAAAGTCAGTTTCCTTTGCTACATTTCTCACAGTCTTTTATATGCTAATATGCATTGTGACTGTCTAAGAATCTATTTGCATATGTAACACATTCAAAATGTTCTAAAGAAAAAGCTGTCCTACAGCAGTCACCAGATACAAGAAAAAATGCTCAGCCTCACTAGCCATCAAAGAAATGCAAATTAAAACTGCAGTGAGATATCGCCTAACTCTAGTCAGGATGGCCATCACCAATACTCAAAAAACAACAGATGCTGGAGAGGATGCCACGAAAAGGGAACACTTTTACACTGTTGGACAAGTTTACACTAGTACAATCTCTGTAGAAAACAGTGTGACAATTCCTAAAAGACATAAAAATCGACCTTCCATACAACCCCACAATCCCCCTACTGGGAATATACCCAGAGGAACTCAAATCACTCTATGAAAAAGATGCCTTCACACAGTATGTTTATTGCAGCATTGTTCACAATAGCAAGAACATGGAACCAACCGTGCTGCCCACTGAAAGAGGACTGAGGCCCACTGAAAGGGGACTGAGGCTGAGGTGAGTGGATTGCCTGAGCCCATGGGTTCAAGACCAGCCTGGGCAACTTGGCAAGACCTCGTCTCTACAACAAATCAAAAATTAGTCGGGCATGGTAGCAAGCACCTGTAGTTCCAGCTACTTGAAAGGCTGAGGCGGAAGGATTGTCTGAGCCCAGCAGGTCGAGACTGCAGTGGCTGTGAGTGTGCCACTGCACTCCAGCCTGGGCAACACAGTGAGACTCCCACTCAAAAAAAAAAAAAAAAGAAAGAGAACTGAATTTTTAAAATGTGGTACATGTACACGATGGAATATTACACAGTCATCAAGAAGGACAAAATCATGAACTTCATAGCAACCTGGATGAACTTAGAGTCTTTAATACTGAGCAATCTATCACAGAAGCAAATAACTGAGAATTACATGTTCTCACTCATAAGCAGACCTCGTACAATTATCATAATACTATAAGAAAAAGATTGGATGTAGCAGGAAACTGCTTTGGGGGACGGGGGGAGGAGGGATGTGGGATTGGCAGTAATGGGAGTGGGAATCTGCCTGGAGAGTGGGGGGCACACCTCATCTGAAAGGGTACCTGCATAATGAAGATTTGTATATCTAACCCTGTATTGTACCCCACATCTTTAAAATAAAAAAATTTAAAGTAAAAAAAAGAAAAAGAAAAAGCTGTCCTAGGCTGGGCGCGGTGGCTCATGCCTGTAATCCCAGCACTTTGGGAGGCCGAGGTGAGAATACTGCAGGAGCCCAGGAGTTCAAGAATAGCCTGGGCAACTTGCCGAGACCTTGTCTCTACAATAAATCAAAAAGTTAGCCGGGTGTGGTGGTGCGTGTCTGTGGTTCCAGTTACTTGGAAAGCTGAGGCAGAAGGATTGCCTGAGCCCAGCAGGTTGAGGCTGCAGTGGCCGTGAGCATGCCATTGTTCTCCAGCCTGGGCAACTGAGTGAGACTCCCACTCAAAAAAAATTTTAAAAAAATTAAGAAAGACCCACTTTTCTGTAACAACCCTTGTTCCTCTTCCACAAGAAGAAACACTTCTAAGGTAGTATAGACAGACATTAGTTTGTTGACTAATGGTGTACACATAAAAAAGAATAAACAAGCCCAGGGTCTAGTTTCATAAACCAAACAAAATACTATAACTCAGTTTTCTGTCAACACAAATGGACACAAACATTAGGCTTTGATAAGAAATGCTTCTAACCAGAAATTTAACCACCTGTAACAGAAACCCAACACTTGCTGCCTGAGTTAACAGCTCTAGAGCCCTTCATTCCACAGTATTTCTGTCATGTGTATCTGGCACATTTTCTCACCCTTTGATTTCAGAATAATTCATTCATGTAGAAATGTTGCAGAATGCCTGGAAAAACAGATGACAAAGCAAATGACGGAAGAATTTGAGCTTTTCTGTGTGTTATACTTTAAACCCTAAAAAGGGGCTGCCTTAACATTCCAAGGCAAACAACAGGCAGGCTTACATAACGCCTTTACGAGACACGCAGTGAAGCTTTAATCTTGAGGACGAGCGAACCTCATATTCAGCTGCCACAATACAAGAGTCAGGCTTACCAAGGCAAGAAACCAGCGTCGGGGAAGCAGAAAACCCATGGGCAAAGCAACACACAGGTTAATCAGCTACTTTGACGAACTTTGATGTCATTTGCAACCGATGATTACCTATTAGTAACTGGTGATAATCGTACCAAACAACTAATAGAAATAAATCACGCTGAGAAAGTCGACTTAAACACAGTCCGCCTGAGATTTCTCCTACAAGCAACACACGCGAATCAGGTGTTCGCGTCCGGGCACGTATGCAATGATGTCCCCTCACCGAGGGAGGACCCCACGACCCAAGTCGCTCGAAGAGCGTCACGTCGCCCTGTGCTTCTCACGCACGACCACACACTAAATGTGCACGCATGCACTTCTGGAAGCAGTACGCTCCCTGTCCACCCACTCCGCCCCTCGGCAGAGGCCTCTGTTCCCTTGACACCGCCGCTCCGTGCCGGCTCGCTGAAAGAAGGCGACAGCGAGATGCGCCCAGGCCAGAGCTGCCGTCGGGTGCCCCGACCCACGGGCGGCCCTTCCTCCAGCCTCGACAGAGACACCCCACGCCCATCTGTCGCCCAGGCCCC
>NW_007246395.1:350690-351961 GCF_000164805.1 Carlito syrichta | reverse complement strand
CACCCTCGCCACCCCAGAGCACCTCCCTTCCCCCCGACCTGCGCACCCCCGCCCTATCTTCCTGCGAGCCGGCATCCGCGGCCCGGCCTCTCCCTTCTCGGGGTCCCCCCCGCCCCGGGCCGCGAGGCAGGCGCGGCGTCTCTCCTCCTCCAGTTCCTCCGCGGGGAGCGGCCGCCGGTACCTGGGGGTCCGGGGACTCCCGGGGCTGCGCGGGCGGCGGGGGCGGAGCGGTCGGCCCAGCAGCGACAGGCGGAGACGGCAACGGGCCCGCATCGAGCCGCTCGGAGCTCCGCGGCCTGGCGGGGCGGGGCCTGGGATCGCCGAGCAGTCGATCGCCGCGCGCCCGTCGCCTGTAGCTCTGCCCGCAGGCGCTGGGCCAGGGAGGGGCCGCGGCTGCTTCCGCGCCCGACCCGGCCCGCCCGGGAGTGGACGGCGCGGGGTGTGCGCCAAGGTCTCACCGGCCCCGGGCCGACGGCGCTCGGAGGGCGGCGCTCCACGGCGCCAGCGCTCAGGTTGAGGGCCGGGTCCGAGAGGCCCGGCTCCGCCCCGCCGCGGCTCCCCGGCCTGCGCGACGCGCATGCGCAGACCGCGTGTGCAGATCGGAGCGGGCCCGCGGTGGGGGGGGAGAGCGCCTGGCAGCCTCGTCCTCCCCGTGGGGGCAGGGGAGAGGGCGCAGACGGGGTGGGCACGGGCGACCCTGCGCGCACACTCGCTACGAGGGCTCGGGCCTCTGTCCCCGCGTCCCCTGGTCGTAACCTGTGATGGCCGGCCAGACGCCGGGCCTCCGGGTGTCGGGCGAGAAGCCCACCTTGTTTGGCCTCGGCAGCCACCCCCCCCCGAGCGCCCGCCTCCAACCGGGTGTCATGTTTGAACATTCAAGCCCGCAGTGGCTGGCTGGTGATCAAAAGCAGTTCCAGTCTTGTGCTCGCGCGCTCTAGTTTTAGTCTCCATCTCTCCCACGCCGCAGCGGGATTATTTTACTCATTTTCGTGTTTGCTACACGTTTTTGAATACAGTATCCATGGGTCCTTTGTTTATACAGTGTCTTAACTGTATGAAACACTGTGTCGGGCACGTTCTAAAGAAATTTTTTCGGAGTCGGAGTCTCACTCTGCCCCTCAGGCTGGAGTGCAGTGGCACGCTGCCGCAGCCTCGGCCTTCCAAGCAGCTGGACCCGCAGGCATGCGCCACCACGCCCGGCTTCTAAAGATGTGAAAATAAGAGGGGTAGCCGGGCTCGGTGGCGCAGCCTGTCATCCCGCGCTTTTGGGA
>NW_007246395.1:345256-350629 GCF_000164805.1 Carlito syrichta | reverse complement strand
TGGGCGACAGAGTGAGACTCCAACTCAAAAAAAAAAAAAGAAAAGAAAAGAAAAGAAAATAAGAGGGGCATTCAAGCACAAGAGTAGACCAGACAACGGGAGGAAAGATCCTTGAGGTCACTATGGGAAAGGAGAGAGTAGACGCCCTCTTAGCCGCTGTTCCTGCAGTTGGTGGTTATTTTGAAGCTAACGTGCGCTTTTGAATCTGAAAGATGCCATAGCGGGCAGCGATGCTCAGCTCTAGGTGAATCACTCGGGGTCGAAGCACCTGGAAAGCTTTTAAAACCACCGATGAGCCGGGCGCTGTGGCTCACACCTGTAATCCCAGCAATTTGGGAAGCGGAGGCGAGAGGATTGCCTGAGTCCAGGGGTTCGAGACCAGCCTGGGCAAGGTGGCAAGACCTCGTCTCTACAATAAATCAAAAAATTAGCTGGGCGTGGTGGCGCACGCCTGTAGTTCCAGCGACTTGGAAGGCTAGGCGGAAGGTCGAGGCTGCGGTGGCCATGAGCGTGCCACTGCACTCCAGCCTGGGCAACAGAGACTCTGACTCAAAAAACAAAACAAAACAAAACAAAAAACCACGGATGCCCAGTCACTGCTAGGCGCTATGTAGATTCTGATTCAATTGGTCTGGAATGTTGCGAAATCGGGAGCAGTTGGGTTGTCAACTGGAACTTCTGAAAGCTGGACTAAAATGGCCCACGTAGAGTAGAAGCTTCTTACAGTTTGTATTTCTGCTTGCGCGTGATTGTGAGACTATCCCAGACGCCATAGATGACCCAGATCTCATTCTTTACTTCTACAGTTGATTTTTTCTTTTTTGAGGTGGGGTCCCTTTGTGGTCCAGGCTGGAGTGCAGTGGCAAGATCATAGCTCACTGTAGCCTAAAACTCCTGGGCTCAGGCCCTTCCACCTCAGTCTCTTAACTAGCTGGAACTACAGGTGCATGGAACACTGGTCATTTACAGTTGATCTTAAATCTGTGTGTTTGCTTGTTATGGTGCTTCCTAGCTTTGATGCCTTGGCCAGTTACAGCTTTAGCCAATTACAGTCTCAGTCCTTATATACTGACAGCTTAAGGTATGGTTAGTGAGCTCTGTGTATGTCACTGCATAGTTTCTATGAATAACTTATGCTTTTTGTTTCCTTTTTAAACTACAGTTCTTAAGTTCTCCCAATCATTTTGGTATGATTGCTTAGAGGAGAGGTATGCCTGCTCCACCCTTTAATCACCCAAAGTCCCTTTGACTATTCTCAACATTTGGGAAAGCTTAGAAAACATCATTTTACAGTTATATGAATCAGATATACCAGTAAACCTAAAAGATTGCATATAGCACTAAGCTTGGAGTCAGTTCAAGCAACTTGGTTATTTGATTATTTCCTCCCCCATCTTCTCTCTTGTGAGCTCCAATTAGTTCTCTCTTTTCCTTACTTTTCTCTTTTCAGCATGAGATCTTCACCCTTAAATGGGCATGATGTCTTCCTAAGTAGGGAATTTTTTTTGGCCCTCTTCCAAGACTAAACCTTTGGGCTTCTGCTGCCAGAGGGAAGAGAATCTGAGCATCTGACTGACTCTTAAACAGACTTTCCATCAATCCTCCCATTTTAAGCTCACATCATGCTTTCTTTCAGCGTTGCCTGGTGCTTCCCAGACCTGGGTCGTAGGCAGGGCTTAGCTGTCTAAATCAGGCTGCTTCATGGCCTGCTTAGGGTTCCCACTTCCCAAGTCCTCGGGCAACTGCCACTTGATCAATCTACTTTCCAGCCTTCAATGTTTGTTGCTATTGTCTCTTCAATGTTTGTTGCTATTGTCTCTTCTCCTATGAGGCAGAAAAAGTGCAAATCAGTGATAAGCATGTGAACAAAGTTCAACATCGCTCAAAATGTAAATAAAAAGAGTAAGGCCGGGCTCGGTGGCTCAGCCTGTAATCCCCTGCCTTGGGAGGCAGAGGTGAGTGAATTGCCTGAGCCCGCGGGTTCGAGACCCGCCTGGGCAACTTGGCGAGACCTCATCTCTACAATAAATCAAAAAATTAGCTAGGTGTGGTAGCGCGTGCCTGTAGTTCCAGCTACTTGGAAGGCTGAGGCGGAAGGATCGCCGGAGCCCAGCAGGTCAAGGCTGTGGTGGCCGGGAGCGGTCACTGCACTCCAGTCTGGGCAACGGAGTGAGACTCCAACTCAAATAAAATAAAATAAAAACAATGAAATACCATTTTTCATATGACTGGGAAGAAAGACATTAAGCAGATCTGTAATCTATTTCCTTCCTTGGTAGGGAAAAACTCCTAGGAAAGCCAAGCATGTGCTTTTTACAAATACGGCAATAACAGACCTCCTGGCAAATAAACAAATGATATTTACTAGCAGGAGAGTCCATATCTAGAGAATTCCTTTCACAAGATGTCCCTGGGCTGGGAATATTTATGGTAAATCTATGTGGATTTGAGGGATATGACTCCCTGGAAAATACCATGTAAGTCATGTAACTTATATAAGATGGAGGTGGTGCATAACTGAGATGGCTCCTTCTGTGTGAATGGGGTGACTACACACTGACTGAGAACCCATCTGTGATCCCGGGCCAGGATGCAGCCACAACAGGAAGGGACCTGGGGTATAGCACTCGGAGTCCTGAGCCTCTTCCTACATAGGACCTTCTGATTACAATCCTTGAAATTATTTGTAACACGACACTGGGTAAGATCTCTGATTTGAGTCTGATTTGACAGTTTGACCTTTTGTGTTAGGTAAGATGCAAAGGTTTGGACAATGATATTACAATATTTGGGGTGTGTGTGTGTGTGTGTGTGTGTTTGTGTGTGTGTGTAGGTATGTGTGGGTTGGGGGCAGGGTGGGAGGAACAAGCATTCTTAAACACTGTTTGTTGGTAGTATAAATGGATGCATTTTTTAAAAAATTCATGGAAACAATATGTCAAAATTTTATAAGAAATTCTTTTTGGTCTAACAATTTTACTTCTAAAATTTATCCTGTGGACACACACGCTATATAAAAGTATTCTATTAAAATATTCTTACAGAAATTTTGTAATAGTAAGACTGAAAAAAACCCCACCTTTAACTGTCAACAATAGGAAATTGCTGAAATAAAT
This sequence comes from Carlito syrichta, assembly GCF_000164805.1. Taxonomy (NCBI): domain Eukaryota; kingdom Metazoa; phylum Chordata; class Mammalia; order Primates; family Tarsiidae; genus Carlito; species Carlito syrichta. The sequence goes on along the minus strand of NW_007246395.1, from coordinate 347,513 downwards.
TATGGTATATCCATTCAATGGAATAATATAAGCCATTAAAATGAACTAGATAGATCTACGTGTGCCAACATGGACTATCTCTGTGATATGTTGCTATAAGATGAGAAGAACAAGATGCAAAGTAGTATATAGACTATATTTTCATTTGAGCATCTCTCTCTCTCTCTCTCTCTCACACACACACACACACACACACACACCAGGAGAACTAGAAGTCTGGCGTGGAAAGTGTTATGGACTGAATTGTGTCGCCTCAAAATTCATATGTTAAATTCCTAACACCTAATGTGACTGTATTTGGAGATAGGGCCTTTAGGACAGTAATCAAGGTAAAGTGAAGTCACAAGGGTAAAACCCAAATCCAGTGAGGCTAGTGTTGACTGCATGGGTACACAGAAGAGCCCACAAGGGCACATAGCAAGAAGGCAGTACAGAAAGAGAGGCTTTCCCAGAAAACTTGGCACCTTGATCTTGGTATTTTAGCCTCCAGATCTGTGAGAAAATACATTTCTGTGTTTAAGCTACCCAGTCCATGGTATTTTGTTCTGGCAGCCCTAGAAGACTAGTACAAAACTTTTTCTTGATGTGTGGTGTTTTATACTATTTGAATATTTTTTTACCGTGTGTCACTTTTTCAATTAAAACAAAACAACAGTACAGGTTCTTTCTTCTGCTAAAATTGGGACCAGTTGGTCAGTTAATTTTAAAAGTCAGTTAAAATGGAACATATAAAAGTGGGAAATATATACCTACCTTAATCATTTTAATTTTGATTTAAATGTAAGATTATACATTCATCTTCCAATCTTTGAAGTAGAGCCAAGACCTTTTATCCAAGGATGAATTTGCTGGTTTCATTTTCTTCAAAATAAAGCAAGAACTTAACTAAACATTTCAGGCAAGTTGAGTGCCAAGTCAGTCTAGACTTTTTGCAATTTTTCCCCAAAGTTTTACAGATTTGTCTCACCCATACCTAATTCTATGGTCATTTTTGTTTGATGTTCATCTTTATCTATTTAGTTTTCATAAAAACAATAATTTTCTATTAAAGAGAGGGGAAGCCTCACTTCCTGTACTGCCTTCTTGCTATGTGCTCGTGTGGGCTCTTCTGTGTACCCATGCAGTCAACACTAGCCTCGCTAGATTTAGGTTTTACCCTTATGACTTTACTTAACGTTGATTACCGTCCTAAAGGCCCTATCTCCAAATTTAATTAGGATGAGTATAATAGGCATAAATACTTTAGGTACAAATGGACTCTTGTAGGCATATAGCTCTGTCAGTTAGGAGAGGAAGTATAGAAGTACCACACAGCTCACCACGTTGCCCAGCTAGCTACTGTCAACCCCTCATACTCACAGGACCTTGGTGTTATGTAAATGTGGTGTTTGTTTATTTCAGTTTCTTTTTCTTTTCTTTTCTTTTTTTTTTTTTTTGAGGCAGGGTCTCAGTCTGTCCCCCCTTCTGCAGTGCAGTGGCATGATCATGGCTCACTGTAGCCTCCACCTCCTGGGCTCAGGAAATACTTCTGCCTCAGCCTCCCAAGTAACTGGGACTACAGGCATGCGCCACCACACTTGGCTAATTTTTGTGATTTTTTTGGAGAGACAAAGTCTCGCTATGTTGCTCAGGCTGGTCTCGAACTCCTGGGATCAAGCAATTCTCCCACCTCATCTTCCCAAAGTGCTGTGACTACAGGCTTATATAAACCACTGTGCCTGGCCTATTTTAGTTTGGATTTTGAAACAATCTCAAACTCTTATAAATATAAATAACTCTTATAAATCCTTTATCCATATCTGTTGGTTGTTTCCCTCCCTCCCTCCCTCTCTCCCTCCTTTCTCTCTCTCTCTCTCTCTCTCTCTCTCTTTCTTTTGAGTCAGAGTCTCACTCTGTTGCCCAGGCTCGAGTGCAGTTGGCACTGAATCCTTGACATGCTGGGTTCAGGTGATCCGTCCGCCCTCAGCCTTCAAGGTAGCTGAGACCATAGGTGCACGTCACCATTCCTGGCTAATTTTTTGAATTATTGTAGAGATGAGGTCTCACCATGTTGCCCAGTCTGGTCTTAAACTCCTGGCCTCAGGCAATCCTCTCACTTCTGCCTCCCAAAGTACTGGGATTACAGGCGTGAGTCACTGTTCCTGGCTTGGATTCGCTAATTATTATTTTTTTGTTTGCTTGTTTTGAGTTGGAGTCTCACTCTGTTGCCCAGACTGGAGTGCAGTGGCCACTTCTGGCCACCGCAGCCTCGACCTGC
>NW_007246395.1:333448-345236 GCF_000164805.1 Carlito syrichta | reverse complement strand
TCCGGCGATCCTTCCGCCTCAGCCTTCCAAGTAGCCGGAATTACAGGCATGCGCTACCACGCCCAGCTGATTTTTTGATTTATTGTAGAGATGAGGTCTCGCTGCCCAGGCGGGTCTCGAACCGGCGGGCTCAGGCAATTCACTCACCTCAGCCTCCCAAAGGGGTGGGATTACAGGCTGAGCCACTGAGCCCGGCTTGGATTCGCTAATTATTAACATTTTTTCCTACTGTTGATCTCACGCCTACATGGATTTCATGATTCAAGATGTACATAAAACAAGTAATCAACCTTCTTTTTGTCTCCAAGCAGATGAAGAAACAGAGGGTCAGAGAGTTCACATGGCTTGGTAATATTTCTCTTTATTTCTCTTTGTTTGCTTTATTCTCTCTCTCAATATCCCTCCCTTCCCCATTATTTGGAAGTTAGTTACTGACATAATGCTTCTTTATCCCTAAATACTTCGGTGGGTATCTCCAAAGAGCAAGAACATTCATAATTCAATTCAATTGTCAAATTCAGAAAACTTAACACTGATACAATACTATTTTCTAATAAAGCATCCATATTCAAACTTAGTCAGTGGTCTCAGCGGCATCCCCTGTGGTGTGAATACATCTATAGAGAGAATGGAGAACAGTAAGTAACAGAGCAAGTGGGTTTTGTGGAGTTTGGTTTTTAAAGACAGGCTCAACCACAGTTTAATTTTTGTTTAAAAAAATAACATCAATCTGGGCTCGGTGGCTCAAAAAATAAAATAAAATAAAATAACATGGGAATTCCCTGATGTCTTCCTCATAAAACTTTAGATGTGACATTGTAAGATGGACACAGACAGGTGCTCTGATGTTCTCCAAACTGTTCTTGTTTATTGTCTTAATGATGCATTGCAAGAATTTTATCTTTGAGAAATTACCTCCCACAAAGACAGCAACATTAGAGACACCAGTGTTCTCTTTGTGTTATGAGTGTATTTTATGTCTTCCCTGAAAGTTAAAAATGCTACCGTTTATTAAATGCCTATTTTAAGGATTGTGATTAATGATTATCAAATGTTATTTTATTTCTGTACAACAACCCTCTAATATTAAGTGTTATTTTCCTTATCTGATCATTTGAATACCAATGTCTGAGAGGGTATTATGTGATTTGTCAAAGGTTGGCAAATGATAAAGCTGGTCACACTAGCAAATACTGCAGAGCTAGAAGCTTTAATGAAGATGAGATAAATATTTTATCTAAATAGGCCATGTGTTTTGTCCTTAATATATAAATCAGGTGATTTATTTTAATGCTACATATAGGTGGGATCTGCCAAGCTTAATGTCTTGTGATGATCTCACTTGATTCAAGAGGCTTTAGTCTGCTCAAGGTCAAATACAGCTGTAATTTCTTGCTGCAGATGGTAATGTTAATCTTGGGTGCTCTATCAGAGTGAATCAATTTATCCACTGGATGTTAAAGTCTGGGGATGCACAGGTGGTAAACTGTCTGCTGTCCTCTGAGAACTCACAACCTTACACTGAAACACAAGACCAAGCAACTGCATCCTGTGCCACCTAACCATCTTTCAGTCAAGGAAGGATGCACATACGTGGTCCATAGGATTATGATGGAGCTGAAAAATCTGTCACCTAGTGATGTTGTAACTGCGGAAGTGCAATGTGTTCCCCATGTGTTTGTGGTGATGCTGGTGTCAACAACCCTATTGTGCTGTCAGTCATATCACAGTCCAGCACAGGGGTGTCAAACCTTTTGGCTTCCCTGGGCCACATAGAGTAAAGAGGGAGTATCTTGGGCCACACCTAAATTATATAATATAGTTAGTGTCTATATATAACAAGACTTTTAAAATTTATTTTATTTTATTTTATTTTTTAGTTGGAATCTCACTCTGTCACCCAGGCTGGAGCGCAGTGGATCATCGACCTACTGGGCTCAGGCGATCCTTCTGCCTCAGCCTTCCAAGTAGCTGGAACTGCAGGCACACACTACCACGCCCGGATAATTTTTTGATCTGTTGTAGTGATGAGGTCTTGCCAAGTTGTCCAGACTGGTCTCGAATCCCTGGGCTCAGACAATCCTCTCACCTTGGCTTCTCAAAGTGCTGGGATTACAGGCTTGAGCCACCACAGCTGGCCTTCTTTTATATACATATATTTTTTTAGAAAGCAGGATTCATTGAGAGGACAGAAAATCTCCCACAGTGGGAGGGGACCCTAAGAGGTTGCCCTATTTTTTATATTTTTATTATAAAATTTAGAAAAACGAGAACAATATAAAACTATGGAAAATTTGCTTATTTTTAAAAAACTAATCTATCAATGCCTAGTTTGATGGAAGTGATCTCAATTCTGAGTTCTCAAGGTGCTCATCAGAAATGTTTGTACAAATTTTTCCCTTTGTGTACTTCATAATTGAAAACAGCTGCTCACAAATGTATGTGCTGTAAAAAAGCAATGTCATGAATGAGGCATGATTATAAGCTTCAAAAATGGAACTACGCATGGAGCATTGAAGAAAATAGACACTAAAAAATACATGATATTAAAAGATTTTGTGGGGCCGCATTACTGGCTGTCCTGGGCCTCATGTGGCCCATGGGCTGTGTGTTGGACATGCCGGGTCTAACACATATAGTCACATACAGTCCATAATATTTGATAATGATAATAAACATCTAAGTTACTGGCTTTTTATTTACTATACTATATATTTTTGTCATTAATTTAGAGGATACTCTTTCTACTTATAAAACAAATTAACTGTAAAGCAGCCTCAGGCAGGTTCTTTGGGAGATATTCCAGAGGAAGGCATTTCATCAAAGGAGATGACAGCTCCATGTGTGTTATTTGCCCCTGAAGACCTTCCAGTGGGACAAGATGTGATGATGGAAGATGGTGATACTGAGGTCGTGACCCTGTGTAGCCCTAGGCTAATGTGTGTGTTTGTGTCGAAGTGTTTGACAAAAAAAGTTTAAAAAGTAAAAAACTTAAATAGAAAAAAGTTTATAGAATGAGGATTTAAAGAATTTTGCATAGCTGTACACTGTGTTTGTGTTTTAAGCTAAATGTTATTACATAAGAGTCAAAAAGTTAAAATTAAAACGTCTATGAAGTAAAGAAGTTACAATAAGCTAAGATTAATTTATTATCAAAGAAAGAAAAATATTTTTTATAAATTTAGTGCGGCCTAAGGGTACTGTGTTTACAGAGTCTAAAGTAGTGTCCAGTAATGTCCTAGGCCTTCATAGTCACGCCCCACTCACTCACTGACTTAGAGCAACTTCCAGTCCTGCAAGCTCCGTTCATGGTATGTGCCCTACACAGATAGGCCATTTTAAATCTTTTTGCCATATTTTTACTGTACCTTTTCTATGCTTAGACACACAGTCATATCATTGTGTTACAGTTGCCTACAGTATTCAGTGTTGTTACATGCTGTACATGTTTGTAGTCTAGTAGTAATAGGTTGTACCATATAGCTCTAGGTGTGTAGTATGCTGTACCATCTAGATTTGTGTGAGTACACTCTATGATGTTCATACAAGGACCAAATCACCTAATGATCCAATTCTCAGAAATAGTCCCATCACTAAGTAATACATGACTGAGTTGAAATTTTAATGCAGTAAATTACAGAGTCAATGAGAACAATGGAATATATATGTAAATTGTACATATACATATCTAAGGTAGTATTTGAAAACTTTAGCCAGGCTCGGTGGCTCAGCCTGTAATCCCGCGCCTTTGGGAGGCTGAGGTGAGTGGATTGCCTGAGCCTGCGGGTTTGAGAACCAACTGGGCAACTTGGTGAGACCTCATCTCTACAATAAATCAAAATGAGCCGGGCATGGTAGCGCGTGCCTGTAGTTCCAGCTACTTGGAAGGCTGAGGCGGAAGGATCACTGGAGCCCAGCAGGTCGAGGCTGCAGTGGTCGGGAGCGGCCACTGCACTCCAGTCTGGGTGACAGAGTAAGACTCCAACTCAGAAAAAAAAGAAAAAAAAAAGAAAAGAAAACTTTAGCAAATAAAATTGTCTAAGGTGAACTGTAATATCAAAATGGATGACTTGTTGGGGTTTCACAATGCTTTGAAGTCACAGGTGGAAACAAGCAGGGATTCTGCTCTACCTTGGGACCAGCAACAGAAGGAAGACATTTCCATTCCTAGGTATGAACAGGCAAGAGAAGGGTGAATAAAACAAAGCAAGAGCCGCAGTTGCAGGAGAAGGCTGTCTGACCGAGGAGGGTCCCCATTGCTAACACAGCCCTGACATACTTCTCCTACCACATCTTGTCAACTAAGTGAACCTCATGAGAAGACAGAAAGCAAGAGAATAGCATCTGCTCTCCAGGTTCATCCATGTTGCTGCAAATGACAAGGTTTCATTCTTTTTTTTAAAGGCTGAATAGTATTTCCTTGCGAGTCTATTTCTTCATCCACCTATCCATTGATGGTAACTTGGGTTAATTCTATGTTTTGGCTACTTGTGTTCACAATACGATAAACATGGAATGCAAATATCTCTTCCACACACTGATTTCACTTCTTTAGGATCCATACCCCATAGTGGGATTGTGGCCACATTGTTAAGCCTGGAGGACATTGTACTAAGTGAAATAAGCTAGACACAAAGAGACAAACACTACGTGGTCTCACTCATGTATGGATTATAAACAAGTTGTCCCTTGGAAGTAGAGCATTAGAATCGTGGTTACCAGAGGCTGGGGTGGACTGGGTAGAGGGAGGATAGGGAAAGGTTGGTCACCAGGTACAAACTTAGAAGAAATAAGTTCTGGTGGTCCATTGCACAATAGGATGGCAATGATTAGCAATGTTGTGTTGTACATTTTGTAATAGCTAGAAGAAAGAACTTTGATGTTATCACAAAGAAATGATAAATCCTGATATGCTAAGTATCCTAATTTATAATAATGTATTTGTAATAATATATTTTAATATCCTGATTTTTATGCAATGTATACATGTACTGAAACATACCGTGTTCTATAAATATGTAAAATTATTAAGTCAGTTAAAGACAACACTTTTTAAATGTCTGCCCTTTTTCTTTTCTTTCTTTCGTTTTCCTTCTTTTTCTTTTTTTTAAATCGAGGTCTCACTCTGTCAACCAGGCCGGAGTGCAGTGGGCAGATCATAGCTCACTGCATCCTCGGCCTCCTATGCTCAGGCGATTCTTCTGCCTCGGCCTCCTGAGTAGCTGGGACTACAGGTGAGTAACACCACATCCAGCTATTTTTAAAATTTTTTGTAGCAATGAAGTCTCACTATGTTATCTACGCTGTTCTCAAACTCCTGGGCTCAAGTGAGCCTCATGCGTTGGCCTCCCAAAGTGCTGGGATTACAGTTATGAGCTTCCACACCTAGCCTTGCCCTTTTCTTTGGAGAGAATGTTGGAATTCTCAGAGCATTGGGATCCTCAGCTTCAATTATCTCTATGAAGAGAAATGCAAGGAAGAGTATATATCGGGAAAAGGGCAGAAATTACAGGAATGTCTGCATTAGGGTGAGACAAGGAAGAGGAGCTGATGAGAAATGGTCATAGTGGTGGAGAGAACAATGAAGACAGGGCAGTGTAAGAGAAAATGAGGGAAGAGTGATCACCAGTATCAAACACTTAGATCAACTGGGGAGGGTGGAAACAAAGACTAGAAAAAGCCACTAGGTTTATAGACTCATGGTGTAGTGGGAACCGGTCGCAGAGAGAGACACTGGACACCAAGGCTATTTTGCCAGGAAACAGCGTTTATTCATGCCAGCACCACATCCAAGATTACAGCGAGGCATTGCCTTATATACATTTTAGTTTCTTTGTCTCCTATACAAGGCAGCAGTTTGGCATTATCCATCTGATTGGATATTTTGTAGCTGGAGGCAGCAGTTAGCATTACTTGTTACACACAGATTGGTTTTATATAATTATTTCATTTGCATGTCCTATTTGCTAATTGGTTTACAAAATTATTATCCTGACTGGATTCTGCCAAAAATTTAAACAGGTAGGCTGCCAAAGTGAAAAGCCCAAGAAAGGAGTAGCACAAAGAGCCAGGAAGTAAAAAGTAATACAAAGAAATGAGAAGTAGCTTATATAAAAAACAAGTAATATATTTTTCTTTTTTCCTGATTTCTACCTTTGCATCTTTGCTTTTGCAGAGAGGCCCCTGCCTCAATGGGCCCTTATGGATCTTCAAGAAGTGTTGTAGTAACATTCCAGAAGTAGAAGTCACCTTATAAGAGTTTAATTTTTAGTAGAATTTGAATACGTATTTCTCTTTCAGGAAAGGCACGCTCTGATGCAACATGAAATGGTTAGATCCCCTCCCATTGTGGGAGCAATCCTGCTGAGAGAGAGAGAGAGAGAGAGAGAGAGAGAGAGAGAGAGAGAGAGAGAGAGAGAGAGAAGTGGGGGCAAGGTACCATCAGAAAAATCCAGGTTATCCTTGCTATTGGAAAGGAAGGGGCCAATGGGACAGTGAGGTTGAAAATGTAAATCAAACAAGAAACAAGATGGTGGGCATGTTCCTGATACAGACACCTGTTAATGTCCATCCATATTGCCACAGCCCCTAGAGAAGGGCATGGTCAGAGGTCCAAGCGCTCCTGCACATTCTGGAGCACATTACTGAGAATGCTTTTGTCTTCTAAGCACTCCCAGTAAGTAGCTTTAGGGGATCCTTGACTTCCCTGCAGACTATGCCCAAAGAGGTAAATCCCCATTTACTCCCATTCTTAACAGTCATAGGTTTGATCAATATAGTGTCAATGTAATTATAAGTTTTGTGATTTGTATAACTTTTGTAATGCATGATGTCTTAGGCCTTGTAAACTTCCTTGTCACTATCTAAATGTAAAATGCAGCTTTAACAAGTTCTATACAATGCTCTACTGGTCACGTGGCTAATGTATAGGTACTGTCAACTCCGGACTCTAAGGGTGGACTGTGAGGCCTGAAGGGTGGGCAGAACCATTTTAGAAAGACCTCCTCAAGTCTGTCTCTGCTCCCTGGGTTTGAACTCAGAAATAAACTTCTTTCTACCAGTTCTCTGCCCCTTGATTCATTGGTATCCAGGGTGAGCAGCCAAGCATTCCTTGGACCATAACACCCATAACATTCCTACAAAGGTGGGAGGATCAGGACTCAGAGCATAGGGATGAATTCTGGCAAGAGAGGATCCTTTCTTAGATAGGAAGGAGATGGAAGTTAATGATGATTAGAAAGATATTTAGATATTTAGTGGAAAAGCAAGTGCCAGAGTCCAGCTCCAGCTGGGTTCAGGGTACCCCAAAGGTAGAGACGGTGTCAGTGATTGGGGGGAAGAAGAAAGAGAGAGAGAGAGAGAGAGAAAGAAGGAGACTGAACTCCAGTCTAGTGCAGAAGCGATGTGTGTTATTGGGAATTACAACAGGTCTTTTATACACAAAGTCAGATGTGGGAGGGGTATCCCCACCCGCCAGAAACCTTAATCCATGAAAACTTAATCAATGATTGCCTTTAAACCCTTTTCATATGATAATCTTAAAATCCCATAACAAAGAATAATCTAATCTGTGACTGACATATTCTATAAACATTTTTCATCCTAAGCTGATTGATTTATGCCAAGTTAAACAATTCTATAGACGCTTAAGTATTTACTTTACAAACAAAAGTGGCCCATCCCAGAATGTTTGGAATGTGACCCAGTCCAAAGTTCACAGTGGGCTACCTGCAAGTAACCCAGCCGCATTCTTTCAACAAAATGGCTGTCTTCTAAAACTATATTCTACAATTTACACCTTCAATAAATCCTAAGATCATGACCCAGAAGCCTGTGACCAATACTAAGGCTCTTAGATGTGACACGAATTTGAATTATAAAAGTTGTGTGAAAGCCAAAACTGTAGTTTGTGGAAGAATGGGAGCAATGAGCTTCTAAAGTTAGCTTGTGTTTATCCTGATCTCAGAGGTTTTATGTTTTGAGCTCACAGGAGCTTAATCTGGTTAGTGCTGAGTAGAAAGGGGGAGGAAATGGGGTCAATAGCTCCCGAACACATCCTAGTGGTCTTCGGGTCAATGGCCCTTTCTGATCCCTAATGCTCAGTGGGCCTCCGTGGCCAGCTCCCAATAAGCAAGAAGTTAAGGAAACTCATCAGGTAGCTTCAAAATATGCAGTGAAGAGGCAAGCAAGCTCTTTGCCAAGAGTCAAGGAAGCAGTGCTGGAGCTGGGAGCTTTACGAGAAAGGATTTTGGAACAGCTGCCTTAGCAAACACAACTCAGAAAATGACGAACAGAAGGATGGGCTCACCGGCTGCAAGGATCTGGCAGAGCCGTGACTCCTTTACATCAAGGACTCTGCTGCAGCTCCTTTCTAGCCCCCATGGCACCAGATACAAAACAAGCACACAGTATGCATATGCTGAATTGATTCTTATTTTTAAAAAGTTTGTTTTTGAATGAAAGGAAAGGACAAGAGAAAAAGAAACAAGGAAAGTGAAAGTCAGAGAGTGTTTTAACTTTTCTGGGGCATGGGAAACTAGAAGCACTTTGCTTGCTTAATGACCTTCACAAAGGTGCCTTTGCAGTAGTGGTTTCATTTCCCAGGCAGCAAAACAAAGGAAAGAATATCTGCTTCCTTATTGTCTCCTAAGAATATCACAAGCTCTTAGTAAAATAATACTTATGTACTCTTTTGGTCACCTTATAGACAAGATAATATAGAATTACCTATTTTTATAGATTTGCCTCTCTTCTCTGGACTGTTTTATTATTATAGATTGGTTTGCTAGAATTTGGTCTATTGACATTGATTTTATTTTGGCACTTCAAGAATATGAGCCATGAAAGTTTGTGACTTACAGAAATAAAATGGTGAAATGAAAGGAAATGAAGAGGCAGTTGGATCATCAGTCAATATCACCATCTTTACAGATTTATGTTGGAGCCAGGTGCAGTGGCTCATGTCTGTAATGTCAGCACTTTGGGAGGCTGAGGCAGGAAGATTGCTTGAGTCCAAGAGTTCAATATCTGCCTGGGCAACATAGTGAGACCCCATCTCTACAAAAAAATTTAGAAAACTAGTCAGGCCTGGTGGCCCACACCTATAGTCTCAGCTCCTCAGGAGGCTGAGCCCAGGAGGTTTAGGCTGCCATGAGCCATGATCGTTGTGATTATGCCACTGCACTTTAGCCTGGGTGACAGAGAGAGACCCCAACTAAAAAAAAAATTTATGTTGGGATTCCATGCAGTCATTCCACTTCATCACTATACCTGAAGCTGCATTTTAATTTCATCATTATTTCATGGAGGCTGTTTCTCTTTGCATTTCATTAATAACATAAAAATAAACAAATACTTTAATTTTGGAAAAATGATACAAGCCCAGGCAACTTGATGAGACCTTATCTCTACAATAAATAAAAAATTAGCTGGACGTAGCACGTGCCTGTAGTTCTGGCTACTTGGAAGGCTGAGGTGGAAGGATCACTGGAGCCCAGCAGGTTGATGCTGGGGTGGCCGTGAGCGTGCCACTGCACTCCAGCCTGGGCAACAGAGTGAGACTTCAACTACAAAAAAAAAAAAATGATGACTGGAAAATGATTTTCTAAATCTTCCATGGCTTGCTATATCATCTATCCAATTTTTCCCTGCTGCAGTAGGTCATCTATTTCCAATCGTTAATAATAAACCAGTTTCCCCTCTGTCTCTAGTTTTGTTGTTTTGTGTAATACCAATCCCCTCCCTACTTTTTTCATTAAAAGGGGAATTATTAGCCAGGTTCAGTGACTCAGCCTGTAATCCCGCACTTTGGGAGGCTGAGGTGAGTGGATTGCCTGAGCCCGTGGGTTTGAGACCCACCTGGGCAATTTGGCGAGACCTCATCTCTACAATAATACAAAAAATTAGCCGGGCACAGTAGCATGTGCCTGTGGTTCCAGCTACTTGGAAGGCTGAGGCAGAAGGATCACCAGAGCCCAGCAGGTGGAGGCTATGGTGGCCGGGAGCGGCCACTGCACTCCAGTCTGGGTGACAGAGTGAGACTTCAACTCAAAAAAAAGGGGGGGGGGGAATTATTTAACCATAAAAGTCCATAGCATCTTTTCTGTGACTCTGAATTTCTAATAATAGCTTATGTATTTATTTAACATTAGGCAGGAAAGTATGCTTTAATGTAAGGCAGGTGTAGTCTGCAACATGGATTCTGAGATTAACTATAGGAAATCTGTCTGGCCACAGTCTCAGTGATAGACAACCTCACACAGTTATTTTAAAGAAAACTTTTTGGCAATTGCTGTGTCATTTTCTTTTTCCCCAGATCCTTTATAAATACAATAGCAAATTATTTAAGTATTTTCTTTTCTTTTCTTTTCTTTTTTGGAGTTGGAGTCTCACTCTGTCGCCCAGGCTAGAGTGCACAGCACACTCACGACCACCCCATCGTCAACCTCCTGGGCTCCCGCGATCCTTCCACCTCAACCTTCCAAGTAGCTGGAACTACAGGCATGCAATACCACACCCAGCTAATTTTTTATTTTACTGTAGAGATGAGGCTTGCCAAGTTGCCCAGGCTGGTCTCGAACCTGGGACTCAGGCAATTCACTCACCTTGGCCTCCCACAGTGCTGGGATTACAGGCTGAGCCACCGAACCCGGCCCAAGTATTTTCTAAAATGTCATGATAGTAAATTTAAAAATATACCTGTGTTTAGAATTATTTAGATGAATTCTCAAGGAATTGTTCCTGAAAAAGAATTTCACTTCATGTTTGGTAGCTGTTTACCACATCATATACTAAGAGGATACTCTTGAAGATAAATGTCAGAGTTTACATCTTAAAAGGTTTATTTTTTAAGTGTGTGTGCAAGCCCTTTGAGTCTGCATTAGAGCTCAGGGTGCTGGCACTGACCCAGGGCTCTAGACAGAGATGCAACCAAGGCCCGGGCTGAGTCTGTGTCAGCATCTATGTGCACAGTGGCATTTCCTGTCTGCTCAGTGATTGCTGTCACCAGGCGCCCTTAATTTTTCCTACTACCCTCAATTTCAGTTATTGTATTTTTTTAGTTCCAGAATTTCCATTAAAAATATCTCCTGCCAGGCTCGGTGACTCAGCCTGTAATCCCAGCACTTTGGGAGGCCGAGGTGAGTGGACTGCCTGAGCCTGCGGGTTCGAGACCCGCCTGGGCAACTTGGCAAGACCTCATCTCTACAATAAATCAAAAATTAGCCAGGCGTGGTAGCACGTGCCTGTAGTTCCAGCTACTTGGAAGGCTGAGGTGGAAGGATTGCCAGAGCCCAGCAGGTTGAGCTACGGTGGCCGGGAGCGGCCACTGCACTCCAGTCTGGGTGACAGAGTGAGACTCCAACTCAAAAAAAAAAAAAATCTCCTAATTCTCTGGTTAATTTCTTTATCTTTTAATCTATTTTATTTATTTCCTTTTTTTGAGTCAGAGGTCTCATTTTGTCACCCAGACTGGTGTGCAGTGCCACAATCATGACTCACTGAAGCCTCAACCTCCTAGGCTCAGGAGATCCTCCCAAAGTAGCCTTCTGAGTAGCTGGAACAACAGGCATGAGGCACCATGCCAGGCTAATTTTTTTGTTTTTCTGTAGGGATGGGATCTTGCTATGTTACCTAGGTGATCTTGAACTCCTGGGCTCAAGCAATCCTCCTGCCTTGGCCTCCCAAAGTCCTGGGATTTATAGGTGTGAGCCACCACACCCAGCTTTTCAACTATTTTCTTTCTTTCTTTCTTTCTTTCTTTCTTTCTTTCTTTCTTTCTTTCTTTCTT